>NC_134494.1:8532187-8832187 GCF_040206685.1 Ascaphus truei | reverse complement strand
GGGCATGGGCAGGATGAAGATGAGGATGCCTGTAAAAGGCAAGTGTAATATGTTTTTACTGTATTTATTGAATGTTATATGCATTAAAAATGTGCAAATGCATTATTATCCATATGTGGATAATAGTAATTTTGCCCATTACTGTATAGTACGTGTTAGGGGGGTGTATTTAGTTACACTGGCGACACACTTTATTGCAGTGTGGCCAGTTCCGCAAGCCGGGAGATTTCCCGGCTTGCAAGTGGCATCCCCTCGGCGTGCCGCGCGTCACCGATGCGCGGTCACGCGTCATCGGGTGCCTGCGCCCCCTGCACGCGCGTCCAGGGCTCCCCGAGGGAGCCCTGGTGTTCCGCGATGTGGGGGACGGCGGCAGGGGGTTCCGGGGGACCCGGCGGACCCGGAGAGGAGAGGGGGAAGCCGCGATCGGCGGGCCTCTCCTCCGCCAGGTAACTGCTGCGGCCGAGAACGGGCAAATGCTCGAATAAACTCGGCCGCAGCAGTATAAATATTGTTTATTATTTTTGGAGGCGCAACATTGGTACCGCAGGCCCGCGGGGACCCCGGGACGGCCGCGGGGACCCTCGGACTCCCGCGGGGACCCCCGCTTGGTGAACCAGGGACCCCCAGACCCCTGCGGGGTCAGCCGGGGACAACCACGTGACCCCCGGGCTCCCTTGGGGACCCCCACGGGGTCAGCCGGGGACACCCGCCGGCCTGTTGTATGGGTTTTGCACATGCAAAATTGAAAAGCAATAATTTTTTCTAAGTCCAGCTTTTTTTGCGTCTACAGTACCTTTAGCTGATGTGTTCTGATTAACGCAACTTTCGCGTATGCTAAGGTTGCGTTGCTTAGTGCATCCCGCTTAAGGGCAGAATTTAACGCAAACAGGTTAACGAACGAGCAAAATTGGACTTAGAAAAAAATCCAGAAAAAGTCAGTTTTAGAGCGCAAAGTGCCTGTTTGCATTGCTTAGTGCATTGGGTTCAGCGCAACATCACGTTCTAAGAGCACTTTGCGCTCTAAAAGTGACTTAACGGAGTCTTAGTGCATGACCCCCAAATTCTTATAAAGGAAAGTCTTATCTGTTTTCTTGTAGTTGGAGGGAAAGTCTTCCCTGTTCCTGGGTTGCTACCTTTTTCCTCAGGCTCTATCAGGATTCAGGTTCAGAAGTGCTTTCCCCTGTGTCTTGAAAGCAGTCTCTTCTGGTAGACTCAAGACGTCTGTCCCTTTGGTCAATCCCACACTTGTGAGACTCAGGAACAATCTCCCTTCCTGTCTCAAAGGGAGGTTTTTCTAAGGAACCTAATCAGCCAGGTGGTGTTGGTAATTGACTAGCAGCAATTAACCACCAAACTGCTGGATTAGAGGCACATTTCCTGAACAGGGATACTCCCCTGTTACAATGACCATTAAATAATATTTTTTTATGGGAAACGCACTCTCCTGTTTATTTACCTTTTGGATACTTGTTATAGTGCTCTGCCATTTTTCCTTCTATTTGTAACTCCTTAAGGTCTGTAGATTCACTCGCAGAATCTCCCTGGACTCAAAGAACGCTTCAGCATGCAACGCTGTCTCCGTAAGCCGCAAAAAACTGACAGCTCGATCTGCGCCTCTGTGCAACTCTGGCTTGTCTCCATCCGTATCTGGGTTAATTAGGTGCACCTATAAATTGCTTAGCTAGAGGAGTTAAATCTCCTCATACTTGCAATCATGCATACTACAACCATCAGCTAACATACACAGTCAGTGATGACTGTCACATATCGGGTTATCTGAATCGAAAAGCCGCAGGGCATCAGCTGTTGGATCCCTGTTGTCCCGTGGTGTCAGTGATTTATTTTGCCGCCAATGTACAGGACCCCTGTATTTTCAGTCAGTGGGGGGTTTGGATGGGTGTTTGTACACAGCAATGTGACCAGGGTTCCTTACGGGGTTCCCGGCGTAGCAGTTCACAGGTAGTTTGAATCTAAAGCAGCAGGACAGAAGCCCTCGTGTACGGTGAAACATACATTGGGTCAGCACAGGCTTTACTGAAAACCTACGGAGCTCTCTCCTACAGACCGTAGCCATGCTATTTACAACCCTGCACTAATACTGCATCTTTCTTGAAGGATCGCAAAAACAAGAACTGCGGCTAGCAAAAAACGAAACCACCATCACTGCGGGACAGCATGGAGTCTACAGCTGATGTCCTGCTGCTTTAGATTCAAATTGTCTCACATTTTAATCTGGTCTGTAACTGTTACAAACGCCCATAATATATAGTATCCTAACTGTGCATGCAATGTCTTGTATACCCTATTCACTTATTTAACTGTATTTGTAACCATGTATTATTTGTCATTTAACTCTATGCCCATGACATACTTAAAAACGAGAGGTAACTCTCGATGTATTATTTCCTGGTAATCCAAATATAGCAGATTTCTATTTTTTACCAAAAATCCACAAAGATAAAAAAAAATCTGACTGGACATCCTATAATTTCTGTGATCAATGCTAGTTGCTCAAATCTTTCACTATATGTAAAAAACAAATTCTACAATAATATCCCTAAATTAAAATCTCATATCAAGGACAGTACACGTTTTACATCTTTTGAATAATGTAAAATGTAATTCTAGTGATATATTGGTAACGTGTGACATCACATCATTATATACTTATATGAATCATTATCAAGGATGTGAAACAATGAAATGTTATCTAGATCAAGATGAGTGTTCGTCAGGATAAAAAATCATTTTAGATAGTATAAAATATATTGTGACTCATAATTATTTCACTTTTAAGGACAACTATTATATACAGCTGTGTGGCATGGTGATGGGAACCAGGTTTGCACCGAGCTACGCCAACCTGTTCATTGGTATGTGGGAGGAAGATACAATCTGGATGGGGAGTGTGCTTGGCGCAAACGTGGTGCTGTGGAAAAGATTTATAAACTATATAATTTTTACTTGGACGGGAAGCATTGTAAGTTTAGAATCTTTCCTGTTGAGTATAGATATGAATGATAGAAATCTAAAATTCACTACATAATTTAGTGAAGAATAAATTGAATTTCTGGATTTATGTATATACATCGAAAATGAAACAGTAAAAACTAAACATTCTATGAAATAGTTGACTGTAATAGTTATATTTTCTCTTCGAGTAATCATCACTGTAGATGGATAAAAAAAATATTCCCTTTGGATAATTTAAAGCATCAGACGGAATTGTACTGACACAAAGGTTTTCATGTAACAATCAGAAATAATTACGGACAAGTTCAAAGAAAGGCATTATGAAAATAAGATAATAGATTTAGCACGACAGCAAGCATTAGAAACTAGTAGAAGTCAACTATTGGAATATATGAAAAGAAATAGCTACAACAAGGATAATATTGCCTCTTTTATAACTCAATATATTAATGCTTACAAGAAAATAGAAACAATCCTGAAAAAAACCCATCATACTGTATTTTACAACAAGATCCTCTTTTAAAGGAATTTATTACAAACCAAAAATCATATACACCAGACCGGAAAATATTAAGAAACAAATAGCACAAATTATTCTCAATATAAAAGTGTCCCTCAAAAATTGACTAACCACAAAAATACCATCAGGTTTTTTCAAATATGGAATATGTAGATATTATAAATATGGAATAATAATGAAAGAATTTAAATCCAATCAAACAGGTGAAAAATGTAATATAAAAAATGTCATACATTGCAATAACAAGAATGTAATATATCTATTATTCTGTACATGTGGCCTACAGTATGTGGGCCTCACAAAAATATGTCTAAAACAATGGATAAGTGAACACTGTATAAATATCCTGAAGGTACTAGAGGCCCATATCGTCTCCAGCCATTTCAAAAGGTGTAATTCCAGTGATCCACAAGGTCTTTTCGTTGTGGGAATTGACAGGTTAGAGACCAGTGGAAGTGTAGGGGATATAATACAAAAAAAAAATTCAAACAGAGACAATGTGGATTTACAAATTGAAAACTTTAATCCCCACAGGTCTCAACATCAATATTGATTTGTTCTGGTTTTTGGTATAACCATTTTTCATGTCTAAAACTTAATAAGTATTTGTATGAGATCTCCTATTATCTTAGATATGTGTTCTCGTAATCATTGATAGTTATTGATCTCATTAGATAGTACAAACTCTGTTCCTCCTTTTTTCTTAGGAACATGGAAAAAACTCAGGCGCTATGTGTCACGATGACATCAACTTTTATCAACACATTTATATTTCTGGGTACTTGATTGAACAGAACAAGTTGCAAAATAAATTGTGATTTATTTCCTTAATAGACAAACACACGACATCTGCAGAAAACACTTAAAACACACTCAGTGGGATCAGGAAACAAAATTAATTGTCCTTGGAACGAAAGAAATGGTCCTTTGCTTGCCAGTGCAAGAAATGCAGCCTTGGTTTTAAAAGTCCTGTGGTTATGTTGTTCTTAACCCCTTCACTCCTGGACTGGTTGCTGCTGTACTGGAACAAAATCTTGCATCTTTACATCATGGATTAAAATTCAGGAATCACACTGGGAAATACCTGGGAAGCCACAGTTATAGACTGGCCAAAGCTATCTTTAACATGTGGATCCAATCCCCTTGTGGGAACAAAAAATAACACGAATAGCCAAGTGACCCACAGTTCATAAGATCGGTCAAAAGGGTTGTCCGATGGGCAGGGCGCATGGGTCAGGTTGACGCCCATGCCACTTAGCATACCTGGGCTACACCCATTTCTTGAGGCCACTGCGGCTGGTCTCTTGACTTAGAGGTGTCACTAGCCTGACATCTGCTGTGCATCAGTATGCCAGTATTGTATACATTATGGGCCTCTGGGTATTGTCATAATTGACACTCTTTTAGACAGGGGGACTCTAAATCTGTGGGAGCCTTTTGAGGCTCCATCATAAAAATAATTACAAACCTTTCAGGCTTGGTCATAAAAATACCGAAGCTCATTCATCCATATCACAGCTGGATGTCCAAGTAATTCCTGCTTAGACTTACAAAAAAAATACCTCCTGCCTTACATTTAAGATTTTCTATCATGTGTTGGTTAGAGGGTATGGCAAGCAATGCATCTTGTCTTTTAAACTCGCAGACAGGGAATGGCCTGCACATGGGGAATAAAAATGGCGGGGACAGGGCAACAACAGTAATGCATGGCAAATCAGGTATTAACCCTTTCCTCCCCATCACACTATGCTCTGTGAGGAGTGAATGAGGAGAGTAGATGTGGAATGATCAAAATAGATTGATATTACCGTAGCAGCTGGAAACTCATGATGAGCTAGTGATTCCACAGAGAGAAGCCACAGACTAGAAGTGGCATTCCTGAGGAAGAGGCAGAGAACAGATCGCGGAGGAACAATCTTAGAAAGGAATGCCACTCAGGAACAAACAAAGAGCGGAGTGAATGCGCACCTGCCCCCCCCTTCCCTTCCCCCCCTCCACCCAAGGAGGTGAAACAGAATATGCCCGGAATGGCATCCCGGAAAATACGAATAACAAACAAAGAGCGGAGTGAATGCGCACCCGCCCCCCCCTCCACCCAAGGAGGTGAAACAGAGAACCAAGCAACTAGTCCCATGGACTAACAGAATGCCCAAGTGTGGAGGTGCATATGTGAGATAGCTGCGAGCCTATAAAAACAGACAAGAACCACCTTCAGCTCCCCATATCCAAGATAAACCAACAACCAATATAGAAGAGGAAGACCCAGACCTGATTGTTCTCTACACCCCACAGCTGAACACAGACGGCATGGCCCCTCCTAAAAAGACAGGGAAGCCAGAATCTTCCACGTTCTTCTCCAGAAAGAACGTGGCACCCACACCAACGGGCAAAGAGAAAGCCGCACAAGCCCAAGATCGCTCAGACTCGGACTCAGGGTCAGAAGCAGATAGGCACCCAGATATCAGGAAAGAACTAAAAACCTGGGTTAAAGAAATTAAATAGGCGCTTCACGAGGAGTTACAAACCGCAATAAAGAGCCTACACACCAAGATCGTAGAGGTAGAGGAGCGGACGACAGGACTGGAGGAGGCCATGGAGACAGTTACCGAAGGACAAGCGGCGACAGATGAGGACATAACCCAAATGAAAAAACAGATCTCCCGCCTCCAAGACGCCCAGGAAGAGGCAGAGAACAGATTGCGGAGGAACAATCTTAGAATTCGCAACATCCCGGAGACAGTCCTTAACGAGGAAATCAAGCCATACCTAAACAGACTTTTTTGGAGCATACTCCCAGAAATCGCCGAAGCAAAGCTGGAACTCGACCGAGCCCATAGTATCTACAGGCCGAGAGAATTCGAAAACAGAGGGCCCAGAGACGTAATCACAAGGTTCCATTATTTCTCTACCAAAGAGGAAATCTCTACCAGAGTCAGAAACCTAGATAAAATCTCCTTTGAGGACATGGAACTGCAAATTTTCCCGGACCTATCGCCAACAACCATGGCCAAAAGGCGAGAACTCAAGAACATCACAGGCTACCTGAGAAGCAGAGACGTCAGGTATAGATGGGACTTCCCCTTCCGTCTCCAAGCCACCAACAAAGGCAAACAGGCCACCCTACGAACCCCAGAGGAAGGCCCAGAATTCATCAAAGCGCTAGGACTGGAGATCCCACAAGAACTACGAAGAGATACAGGGAAATCTTTCCCACGACCAAGACGTGAAAGGTGGTCCAGGGTGACAACTAACCCAGGATAACCCATCAAGCCCCAAGAGCTGAGGCTTAACAACCAGAACACGGCAAAACTACGAGAGTACAGGAGAGACATTCCTACCTCAACTGTAATCCCCAGCCCCGAAACTGTATGCTGTTCCAAATACAAAGACACGAACTATCGGGAGCGGAAGGAGGGAGGGAAAAAGGTTTTATAGAAGGTAAGGAAGAGGAAGAGGAAGGAGAAAAAGAAAGGGAAGAAAACACAGTACAACTAGATAACTGAGAGCATAAGGTTTAAGCCATTATTAAGCCTCCATAGATTTGACCTAGCTCAGATAGTCGAGGGAAAAAGAGAGAGAAAATAAATTTTTGTTCTTTTTTCTTTCTTTGTTATATTTACTGTGCTTAAAACTGTTTAACATGTTTGACCCAGAAGTTTGATTGTTGTATTTCCCCCCACCACATCTGTGTTTTAGTTCCAGTCAGTCATAGCAGAAAAGAAGGTTGTTCAACAACACGTCTAGCCGCCGGAAGCGGAGCTGACTACAGTTTACAGATTACAAACCATACTCTCCAGACTGCAAGAACCACATTGCACCCCACACACTTTCCCCCTTTTTTCTTGACCCTGCATGTCCCCGACACCCCAAACGCAGAGTCAAAGGCCCAAAGCAACAGAGGGCACTACCCCACTCCACGTTAAAATTCCTGTAGAGGGAGAAAGGGGGTGGCCCGGTATTAAAGGGGTTGCACCCCATTAGGCCACCCCTGACCCCACCCGGGAGACAAGGGGTTAACTGGACTGAGGTCCAGAAATGTGATTTCACCCCTGTTATAACCTGTAAATGTGTATTTTCCTGTTGCCCCTCTGTTATTGTACCTCAGTTTCTGCACACACACACTAGAATCCATCCGGGAGCACAAGGGTTAATAGTCTGTTAATACTGTGTCTTCAAGGTATGGACAAAGCTTCAAAGAAATTCCTTTGCTATCAGGATGACAGATGGCCATAGGGTCCCAATGGCTAGAACTTAAGCTTTGTTCAAAAGGTTTTTTCACCCTGTCTATGTGAGGGTGGAGGGGGCGCATTCCATAGCAGTTTTTAAGTGTCGCACTTATCACTGTCCAACACAGGTTATCTTGTCCAAGATCCGGAGGGGTAGCTGGCCTGGCATTCCATTTGCACATGTGGGGCCTCAGAAAGGAGACCCCAGAGTTCTACTGCACATGTGCCAGCTAGCAGGGGGGCCTGTCCTAAAATGTGTTCCCCCATCAAAGATTGGCTGGAGATAATTGCAAACCAATCCCAGGGTCTTAATGTTACAGATAGAGGGACAAAGGGTTTATAACCTGCTGGTCCCCATCTATCCTTTGTCTTCATTTTTGGTCTTCATTCGTTTTCGTTTGCTGATATGGTTATCTGACATCACCTGAATGATTTCCTGACTGCTGAGAGAGATGCTACATCATACTTCTCATTCCCCAACCCCAATGTAAGTGTACTTCTTGTTTGTTACTGCATTATCTGTTGTGTTCACCTTTATTCTAAGGAACAAATACAATTTATTATATCTTAAGCCTCGTTCAGTTCAAACCCAATTATTTTTTGTGTAATATTAATAAGCCTGTGGAAGCTATCGTCACAATTCCCCAAGGTTATTTTTGTTCCCCCCCAATGTTCTCCCCAGTTCATCCACGCTGGAGTACATCTAAAGGCACACAACATGGCACAACCAAAACAATAGTTGGGATACGGTCCTGCAATCCGAAAAACCTCCACAGGGCACCCCCTAACAACAAGCTCCCTCCGGCTATTTACCCGCGCACGAAATTTTAAACCAACATATGGCTAAAGTACTAAAAATAACAACGCAGAATGTCAGGGGACTGAACTCTCCCATGAAAAGGAGACTATTGTTCAGAGACCTCAAAAACAGACAAAGCGATATACACATGATTCAAGAAACACACCTGAATAGAGCAGACATGATTAGGTTAAAAGACAAAAAATTTCACCAAATTTATCACTCACCAGCGACAGACAAAAAAGCGGGAGTAGCCATCCTGATTAGAACTAGTATCCCCTTTGTAGTAGAAAAAATAAAGAGAGACAAGACCGGGCGACTGTTAATTGTATCCGGTAAACTAGGCACGACAGAACTAACACTTGTAAGCCTATATGCCCCCGACACAGACCAAGAAAGCTATATTAATGAGGCTTTCGAGATGATAAGCCAATATAAGAAGGGTTACTTAATAATTGGAGGGGATCTTAACGCAGTTACAGACTACAATAAAGATCAGGCAAAGCTCAAGGGCAAAGAGCAATACTGGAGACGGAAAAGCTCAACCGCTCTAAAACAAAGCATGAGACTGGGTGGGCTGGTCGACGCATGGAGGCTAATGAACCCCATAACCAAAGGGTTTACTTTCTACTCACCCCCGCATAAACAATACACTTGCATTGATTACATACTTGTATCCAGGGAACTGGCAGAGAGGATAATAAAGGCAGAAATAGACAATATAACATGGTCAGACCAAGCCACGGTTACACTAACCATAAGAGACCTACACCAAAGACCGACGGGCACACAATGGCGAATGAACGACCTACTGCTCAGGTTACCAGACACTAAAAAAGCTATAGGAAAGGCTATACAGGACTACTTCACAATAAATGACAACGGGCAAATCAGCGACTGTACACTATGGGCAGCGCATAAAGCTACGCTCAGAGGCAAGATAATCAGTATTGCCTCCCATAGGAAAAAGGAGAAAAACAAAAGGATAAATAAACTAAATAATAGTATTAGAGAAAACGAGGAGTCCTACCAACAAGGCCCAACGGACAAAGTTAGAGCAGCGATAGACAAGGATAGATTGGAACTTAAAAATATACTGATTGAAGATACTGAAAAAGCAATGAGATGGACAAACCAGATCTTTTATGAAAAAAGCAATAAGGCAGACAGGCAATTGGCGTCAAAACTCCGCAATAAAACAGCAAACCTCAATATATACAGCATAAAAACCAAACAAGATAGCCTAACACTCAATCCGGTTGAAATCAATAAAGAGTTTGTCCAGTATTACAGTAACTTATACAACTTGACAAACCCCGATAAAGCTAACAAGAGGCTCGAAGCAAAGTTAGACAAATACATAAAAAACACAAAACTATCCAAACAAGACGAGTCAGAATCAGCCCAACTAGGAACCCCGATAACAGCAGAGGAGGTCTCAGCAACCATTAAATCCCTCAAGAATTCCAAAGCTCCGGGCCCAGACGGGTTCACTAATTTCTATTATAAGAAATTCGAACACACGTTGAAGCCATATTTGATCCGCTGGTTCAATAAGATCCTAGACGGAGAAGCACCACCAAAAGAGTCCCTAAAGGCCTCTATCATTGTAATACCAAAGGAAGGAAAAGACCCGACGTTATGCTCCAGTTATAGGCCCATCTCTCTAATAAATACAGACATAAAACTATTCGCCAAAATTTTAGCAACCAGGTTGAACAGAGTATTAAATTCCTTGGTACACCCCGACCAAGTGGGGTTCACCCCAGAATGGCAGGCCTCTGATAACATCAGGAGAGTAATCAACATTATCCACAACAGTAACAAAAACCAACGGCCTACCCTGATTCTAGGGTTAGACGCTGAGAAGGCTTTTGACCGAGTGGCCTGGCCCTTTATGTTCCGGGTGTTCAGAGAGATGGGCCTACATGTAAACTTTATTAAAGGCATTAAGGCGCTATATTCCAACCCAATAGCCACAGTTCGCACCTCAGGTTACGCATCAGAACCATTCGCAGTTTCTAACGGTACCAGGCAAGGGTGTCCACTCTCCCCAATGCTATTCGCTTTGTGCATAGAGGTATTAGCCTCAAGAATACGAGAGAACCAAGGGATAGAGGGTGTCCCTATAGGAAACAACATATATAAAGTGTCGCTATTTGCGGACGACACTTTACTCTCCCTGACTAACCTAGATACCTCATTAAAAAACCCATTTGACACGCTAGACGAATTTGGCACACTCTCAAACTTTAAAGTGAACAACACAAAATCAGAGGCTATAGGCCTGCACATACCTACAGAACTAGAAAGCGTACTAAAGAAAAAATTCCCAATAAAATGGATGTCAGACAAGATGAGATATCTAGGAATATACATTACGAGAACATATGATGATATGTACAGGGCAAACTACTCGAATCTTACTAAAAACTTGAAAAAAAGACCTGGAACCCTGGTCAAGATATCAGATATCGTGGACGGGTAAAATAATATCAGTGAAAATGAACTTATTACCTAGAATACTTTATCTATTCCAAGTGCTCCTAGTAACGGTTCCAACCTATGTAATAAGGGATTTGGAAAAAGAGATAAGTAAATTTATATGGAACGGTAGAAAACCTAGGATAAAGAAGAAACTGATGGCTCTCTCCCAGGCAAGAGGCGGCCTGGGCCAACCAGACTTAGCAAAGTACTATGAAGCGGCTAGACTAAGTCCGCTAATTTATTGGTCCGCAGCCCCAGGGAAAAAGCCGTGGGTGGATATAGAGAGAGCGGAAGCAGGGACAAAGGAGTTAGCGTCTCTTCTATGGGTAAAAAAGGGGAACAGACAAACAGCCTATAGAGCCCATCCAGTCTTACTGCATTCCCTAAACATCTGGGATAAAAACTGCAAACACAGGCAAATCTCCTCCATCCCTTCACCCCTAACACCCATTGGATCAACCCCCGAATTCACACCAGCTCACAACTCAAATATCTTTAAGCAATGGGACGAGAAAGGGCTCTCTAAGTTAGGAGACATGCAACAAGGAGGAAAAATTAAATCATTCATGGGAATAAGAGAGGAATATAACATCCCAACCACACAAATATTCCAATACATACAACTGGCCCACTATGTTTCCTCAATTCAACCAAGTGACACTTGGAATAGGCCACTCACCAACTTTGAGAGCCTATACCAAAGAGGTCAATACAATAAAGGGACGATTGCCCAACTCTATCAGGTACTTTTAAAACAATATGATGACCAAACAAGCAAAAATATTCTAGACTGGGAACACGACATAGAAAACTCCCTAGAGGAAGAGGACTGGGCAGAAATCCACGAAAGGACAGCTAAAGCTTCCCGATGCTCCCTAATCAGGGAAACAAACCTGAAAGTCCTACACAGATGGTATTACACACCAGCCCGCCTCCATTCCTTTTTCCCGCTAACCTCCCCAATGTGTTGGTGTAATTGCGGTCAAATAGGCACATTTAAACATATATGGTGGTCCTGCCCCAAAATCATCCTATTCTGGGGAAGAATTAGACGCCTAATAGAAGAGACAACAGGGGTAGAGCTAACATGGGACATAGAAACAGTACTCTTACTAAAACCGACTGACGGACTTGAGAGAAAAATAGACTCTTTGATAATGCAGATCCTCTCCGCAGCCAAAACTCTAATAGCAAGACATTGGAAACAGAACGACCCCCCCCCCGATCAATGCGGTATTGCAGAAGATAAACTACATAATGACGATGGAGAGACTTACAAGCCTAATACACGACAGACACAACTCCTTCCTGACAACATGGGACCCCTGGGAGACCTACATATGGAAGAACCCAATAGGAACCATAAAATAGTAAGGAAACCAGAAACAACTACTAAAGGTTAGGTAGATCTAGACCTAGCATAGGATGTGACAAGTATCATGGAATGTTTGCTTCCTGCATGAAGCCAGTGATGGATGTTACCCCACTGCCCTATCCCCTCCACCTCATAACCCTTTTATTTTCTGTACCCCCCCCCATTGCCCTCCCCCCTTTATATGTTACCATGTTTCCTGAAAAATAAAAAAATATATACGTTAAAAAAAAAACATTTATTAAAAATAGAAGCACATACACACTTACATATAAGCAAGCCCGTGTCAGCGACCACAGGAATCCGGATCTTCTCTCGCAGTGTGTGATCTCAGCTACCGCGTCCGGTGGAGAATAACTGCTCAGATGGAAGACAGAGTGTCCTCGGATAGCTACGGAAGCCTCCTTGGGCCAAGCTAGGAAAGTTTCGAGCAACATGTTTCGCCGATGCCATGTCTTCATCTGAATCACAGAGCCTGATGAAGCCGTCGCATCGGCGAAACATGTTGCTCATACACTGAAGGAAGTTTGTCCCAAGTTTCGAGCAACGCGTTTTGCCGTCTACCATTGCTTCATCAGGCTCATAGAAAGTTTGATTTGAAAGTCCTCCACATATATATAGTGGTCATAATCAGTACCATTGGTTTCATGTGTGCAGAAACTTATTATTAGCGCTATAGTGTTCAGCTGCGCTGATAGGTGGTCTCAACCGGGATAGGTTGTATCAGGTGATGACGTCGCTCACAATGTAAACAAACCCACATGGTGCCTTTGGTGATAGATGTGCTGGAATCAAAAAGCGCTTCAGAGGATGGTACACAACCTTTTGGGTGCAGTGTGCCACTAGTACTAGTATACAAAAAATATTGCATAAACTTACAAGCATAATATGCAGTATAAGACACTTCCCTGTTTAGAAACTTAGATTATACTGCTCAAATGACTAGTCATCATGACTCAGCTACTGACAGATCATGAACAGAGCTGTAATGAATGGTTCCAATTGTCCCTAGTTGACAGGTGTAAAAGCATAAGTTGTAGCATAAGCCACACATATATATTGATTATACAAATGCCCACCTGTTGATCCATTCCTTTTTGCTCCCCCCTCCCTTTCTGTTTATCTTCTTATCTAAGGATCTAGGATAGTTCCCTAAGGGGGTTTGAGCAGCAGGATAGCCACTTCCACTCTGTGGCTTCTCTCTGTGGAATCACTAGCTCATCGTGAGTTTCCAGCTGCTACGGTAATATCCATCTATTTTGATCATTCCACATCTACTCTCCCCATTCACTCCCCACAGAGCATAGCACCTGAGTTTTTTCCTTCTTCCTCTGTACCATCCATCCACACCACTCATGGCTGCACTCTCTCTTGGGTTGAAGAAAAGGCAAGTTAGAAGGGCTTAGCTTATCGCACTTGCGCATGCGTGGCATGGTTTGTCAGAGGTGTTGATAAGAGGTTGAAATCCTTGAGCCGTGTGTGTGCGGGCGGGGAGGGGGTGTGAGCTGTGCTAGCTGTATGAAGTTCCAAGCTGTACAAGACATATTCAAAGTTGTACAAGACATAAATTCAAAGACATATTCTCAACAGGTCATCATAATGTTTTGCTCCCCACACCCCCAAATAAAAATCACAGTACGACAGTATGCCACCCACCGCAGAAAGAACGTACATGACTAGTGTGGAATTAAAAAGCAACAGTACTGTTTGATTCTCATAATATCCATAATTGCTACAGTATGCACATCATACCACCCCAAAAAAAATATTATTTGTTTTGTTTAATCAATTATTTCTGGTTTTTATTTTCAGTACTGTACAGTACAGCAATACAGAATCAAATGCAAACATAACAAAGTAAAAGACAAGCCTGTACAGGAATTATTGTATTTTTGCATTTTTGTATGATTCATTACCCAATAAAATTCTAAAGAACAATTAATAATGATTTGATTCAACAACTAAAGTGTGTGTGTGGGGGGGGGCAGCTTTGAAGGCTGTATGGTAATCTTATTAAGAGCTCTGTGGGGGAGAGGGGTGTTGTGTTGTTGATAAGTGGTGAACTCCAAGTTGACTTGGCACAGCACAATAGAAGAAGCTTTGAAGGGCTTATGGTGCGCATGCGTGCCAGGCATCACAGCCGATTTCAGCCAACATGGTAATCTTATTAGCAGTTGAAGCAAAGCATGCCACATTTTCTTGAATGGCTCTGTGGGGGAGGAGAGAGGTGTTGTGTTGTTGATACTGCTAACAAACCCACGTGAACTTCACCGCCTAAGACCTTGTGCCTGACAAGAACGGAAAGCTTGCTTCTGAACAATCACTGGATGACCGGATTTGCGAACATGTTACTGTAATACAGCACATGTTTTTTTCTTTAATCATACAGTATCTGCTGGCCAGCTCATGCAAAATGTCCTGACTCGTGGCACACACCCCTCAAATAAAAATCACTTCGTACAGTAAAGTATCAAAACATACAGTATAATGGTTGGTCGAAAAGGCATTTAGAATTTTTTTTTAATAAAGTCTATTATTGCTTATTTGATTATACTGGGTGCATAGCGGGCTAGCCGCGGGTACGTTCTCCGTTTAAAAACGGAGTTTTCCGTGCGGCGGCCGCTTCAATAGATAAGCGCTAATGGTGCTAACTATTGAAAGCGCCCGAGGTGCGGGAAAACCGGCCGGTTTTTGGCCGAAGACAGCCGCGCCGCCCGCGCTATTTTTAAACTGCGTGGGCAGCCGCATTAGATTTAGCCCGGCCGCTACTGTACTACAGTATTGCAGACATGAATATCGCACACTGAACATGTGTGTGTGTGGGGGGGGGGGGGGTTAAAATCATCAGACCCCCCCCCAAAAAAAATATTATTTGTTTTGTTTAATCAATTATTTCTGTTTTTTATTTTCAGTACTGTACAGTACAGCAATACAGAATCAAATGCAACCATAATGAAGGAAAAGACAAGCCTGTACACGAATTATTCTATTTTTTTAGTTTTGCATTTTTGTATGATTCATTACCCAATTAAATTCTAAAGAACAATTAATAATGATTTGATTCAAATACTAAAGTGTGTGTGTGGGTGGGAGGGGTGTTGTGTTGTTGATAAGCGGTGAACTTCAAGATGACTTGGCACAGCACAATAGAAGAAGCTTTGAAGGGCTTATGGCGCGCATGCGTGCCAGGCATCACAGCCGATTTCAGCCAACATGGTAATCTTATTAGCAGTTGAAGCAAAGCACGCCACATTTTCTTGAATGGCTCTGTAGGGGGAGGGGTGTTGTGTTGTTGATACTGCTAACAAACCCACGTGAACTTCACCGCCTAAGACCTTGTGCCTGACAAGAACGGAAAGCTTGCTTCTGAACGATCACAGGATGACCAGATTTGCGAACACGTTACTGTAATACAGCACATATTTTTTTCTTTAATCATACAGTATCTGCTGGCCAGCTCATGCAAATTGTGCTGACCCGTGGCACACACCCCTCAAATAAAAATCACTTTGCACAGTAAAGTATCAAAACATTAAGTATAATGGTTGGTCGGAAAGGCATTTCGAATTTTTTTTTAATAAACAGTTCACCTTAACCAAGGAAAGTCATGTAAAAACAATAAGCGTGAAGTCTATTATTAATGATTTGATTCTACTGGACTACAGTATCGCAGACATGAATGAAATGTGTCAGCTTAGAAGGGCTTATGGAACTTGCGCATGCATGGCAGGTAGCTCAGCCGATTTCAGACAACATGTTAATCATGACATTGAATTGCTATTGGATTTTGATGACAACAACTCGCGATTGCCCACTTGAGTTTCTCGACGGTATTGCAGAACACGCTAAAATGCCATTTTCTAATCTGGACAAAACGATAATCAAACCGCGTGTTTAAGTCGGCACAATGAAATCAAATTGCGCGTCATCGAATGGTTATTCCGATCTACATACCGCGTTAATCGTTCGAATAGCGGTCGCTGCATCAGTATAACATTGCGGGAATGAGGGTACCTGGACATTGAGGGACTGCGGATCAGGTAAGATCACACATACACACACAAACACGTAACAAGGACTAATTGTAGTATAATGTAATGAAAAAAAACAAATAAAAGGGGGAGCAAGGGATTAGACAATTAATAATAATAAATATGAATATATATATGCAATCTCGACCAGTGGGGGTAGGGAAAATAGCACAAATACTGTATAAGATCTTACTACTCACACGGCCATGTGTAAGTAAATACACAACAAAAGGTATCTTTACTTGTCTTTATCTTGTCTTGTCTTTGTCTTTACTTGTCTTTGCTTTTGACTCTTCAATGCAAATCCTTGTCCAGATGGTCCTCGGATCCTCCCAATATCATATACACAATGTATAGGGAGCAAAAGATTAGACAAAATAATTTCGCAATATAGCAGGGGGATCAGCCAGGGGAGGTTTAGAGTGAATAATGCTAGTAATATCACAATACTCACACAGGCATGTGTAAGTACATACACAACGAGGGGTTTCTGTTCCTTTAAAGTGGATTCATAGATCTCTATCCCTTCAGTAATTATATTCCTCCAGGTGCCAGACACAGCTCAAACCCACGTGATCCCAATAAGATGTATATGAGATGTTTTCAATAGTGGATGAAAGTGCATTTATTCCCACATATATAACAACAAAACTAATATGTACAACAGCCCAAATCAGCAACACCACTGACCGTGTGCAATGCAGCATATAGTTACATAGTTACATAGTAGATGAGGTTGAAAAAAGACTTCCGTCCATCAAGTTCAACCTATGCTAAATTTAGACAACAGATACTTTATCCTATATCTATACTTATTGATCCAGAGGAAGACAAACAAAAAACCCCATTAAGGGGAAAAATTAATTCCTTCCTGACTCCAAGAATTGGCAATCGGATTAATCCCTGGATCAACATCCTTCCCATGTATACTTATTTGGTATATCCCTGTATACCTTTCCCATCTAAAAATATGTCCAACCTTTTTTTGAACAAATCTATTGTATCTGCCATCACAGTCTCCATGGGTAATTAATTCCAAATTTTAACTGCCCTTACTGTAAAGAACCCTTTCCTTTGTTGCTGGTGAAATTTCCTTTCCTCCAACATTAAGGGATGGCCCGAGTCCTTTGTACTGCCCGTGGGATGAATAGTTCTTTTGAAAGCTCCTTGTATTGTCCCTGAATATATTTGTATATAGTTATCATATCCCCTCTTATACGCCTCTTTTCTAATGTAAATAAATCTAAATTAGCTAGCCTCTCCTCATAGGTTAGAATGTCCATCCCCTTTATTAATTTGGTGGCTCTTCTCTGCACTCTCTCTAGTTCCATAATGTCTTTTCTTAGGATTGGTGCCCAAAATTGTACTCCATATTCAAGGTGTGGTCTTACTAATGCTTTGTAAAGGGGCATAATTATGTTTACTTCCCTTCCATCCATTGCCCGTTTAATGCAAGATAAGATCTTGTTTGCCTTTGCAGCTACTGCATGACATTGGGCACTATTGCTAAGCCTGCTGTCTACAAGCACTCCTAAATCCTTCTCCATCAAGGATTCCCCCAATATACCCTATTTCCTCGATTCTAAGACGCCATCGATTCTAAGACGCACCTTTGATTTAATAAAAAAAATTGGGAAAAAAACCCCCCACTAAATTAAATGTGCAGAATAAATATTTTTACTAGCAGACAATAATAGCATACATTTATCCATACAATTACATATCACTTTCTTCTTCAGTATCACATTCAAAGTTAGAGTTTAAGTCTAAAGATTCTTCTGAATCACTTTGGGAGTTGTTGAAGTCAGCGTTTTCCCACAGAAGATCGTCCTCTGTACCATCAAGTGAATTTGTGATGCAGCATTTCTTAAATGAGTGCTCTACTATTGTTTCTGGTATTTTCTTCCAAGCAGCGGACACCCATTCTGCAAGTTTTGATGCAGATGCCCTCTTAATTTTACCAGAAGGTGTCAAAGGAAGGTTTTCAGATAGCAACCATCCCTCATACTCTTTCCTTAGATGATCTTTAAACGGTTTGTTCACAGAAACATCGAGGGGTTGAAGTTGGCTAGTCATGCCTCCAGGAACAACCACCAAGTCACAGCGCATTCTGGCGAGCTTATTCTTTATCTGTTCAGATAAATGTCCACGAAATGCATCAAGAACCAACATACTGGGTGTGTTACGTAGGGCGCCTGGACGTCTACTCCAGACGATTTTTACCCAGTCTTCCATCAGCTCAGCTGTCATCCATCCATTTTTTTGTGCACGCACAATTACATCTGTGGGAAAGATCTCATTCTTGGGTATGGTTTTGCGGTTTAAAATGATATAAGGCGGCAACTTTCGGCCATCGGCAGTAATGCATAGCATTACAGTGACATGCTGCTTTTCATAACCCGTGGTCATGATCTGGACCTCTTTAGCCCCTTTAGGATTGACAGTGTAATTTCTGGGCATATCGAAGTATACCGGGGTTTCGTCTGCATTTCCAATTTGGTTAAAATCATAGTTTTTTTTCTTTCTTAAGTCAATGACATATCGCTGGAAGTTAAGCAGCTTCTCTTGAAAGTCAGCTGGAATCTTTTGACAGATAGATGTTCTGCGCCTGAGTGATAGTCCTTCACGACGCATGAATCGGTCACACCAACCTCTCCTTGCTTTGAAAATTGTGTAATCTATTCCGAGAGATTTGGCAATTTCTACTGCCTTTACTTGCATTGCCTGACGTGTGACAGCCAATCCTCTTGCACGTGTCTCAATGACAAAACGAAGCACAGCTTCATCTACTTGTGGGTATCTTCCCTTCTTAGGTCCTGTAAAGCACTTGGTTGTTGTTTTGCAAGCAAATATGGCAGTGCGGTCCTTCCTCCAGCGACGAATATTTGCTTCATTTATAGTAAATTTACGTTCCGCAGCTCTATTTCCGTGCTCTTCTGCGTACGCAATAACTTTGCGTTTCAATGCTGCATCATAGTGAAGTCTTTTTGATGACATTTTACGGTAAGTCACAGTGCACTACACTGCACTTCACTATACAGTACACTGCGCAACTCTGCACACTGCGCAACAGTAAACTGCGCAACTCTGCACACTGCGCAACAGTAAACTGCGCAACACTGCGCAACAGTAAACTGCGCAACACTGCACACTGCGCAACAGTACACTGCGCAACAGTAAACTGCGCAACACTGCACACTGCGCAACAGCACACTGCGTCACACTACACACTGCGCAACAACACACTGCGTCACACTGCACACCAGTAAACTGCGTACCAGTACACTGCGTCACACTGCCCACTGCGCAGCAGTACACTGCGTCACACTGCCCACTGCGCAACAGTACACTGCGTCACACTGCACACTGCACACCAGTACACTGCGTACCAGTACACTGCGTCACACTGCCCACTGCGCAACAGTACACTGCGTCACACTGCACACTGCGCTACAGTACACTGTGTCACACTGCACACTGCCCAACAGTAAACTGTGTCACTGCACAATAGTACACTACACTATACTACAGTACAACTTTTCTCCTCAGCACTACAAACAGGATACTGCTAAGCATTATGGGAGCTGCGCAGGGGATGCTGTACTTACTGTATGTTGAGTGACAGATGCTCCTCAGCTCATCTTCCCCTCTGGCTGCATTCACACGTTCCGGCCAGGGGGAGTGGTAGAAGCACTGACAGCCGCCTTTTGCGCGGAGGAGGGTGAGAGGAGGGGGAGGAGGAATGGGAGAGGCAGCCTGCACCTCTACAGCAGCACAGCCCAGCGTGGGCCGCGCCGAGGGAGAGATGTCTCCTGCACACAGGGGGGGGGGGGGGATGGGAGAGGTGACCGGCAGCAGCACAGCCCCACGCCGAGGGAGAGATGTCTCCTGCACACAGGGGGGTGGGGGAATGGGAGAGGTGACCGGCAGCAGCACAGCCCCACGCCGAGGGAGAGATGTCTCCTGCACACAGGGGGGGGGGGGGAATGGGAGAGGTGACCGGCAGCAGCACAGCCCCACGCCGAGGGAGAGATGTCTCCTGCACACAGGGGGGGGGGGGGATGGGAGAGGTGACCGGCAGCAGCACAGCCCCACGCCGAGGGAGAGATGTCTCCTGCACACGGGGGTGGGGGGATGGGAGAGGTGACCGGCAGCAGCACAGCCCCACGCCGAGGGAGAGATGTCTCCTGCACACAGGGGGGTGGGGGGATGGGAGAGGTGACCGGCAGCAGCACAGCCCCACGCCGAGGGAGAGATGTCTCCTGCACACAGGGGGGTGGGGGGATGGGAGAGGTGACCGGCAGCAGCACAGCCCCACGCCGAGGGAGAGATGTCTCCTGCACACAGAGGGGGGGGGGGGGGGATGGGAGAGGTGACCGGCAGCAGCACAGCCCCACGCCGAGGGAGAGATGTCTCCTGCACACAGGGGGGGGGGGGAATGGGAGAGGTGACTGGCAGCAGCACAGCCCCACGCCGAGGGAGAGATGTCTCCTGCACACAGGGGGGGAGGGGGGATGGGAGAGGTGACCGGCAGCAGCACAGCCCCACGCCGAGGGAGAGATGTCTCCTGCACACAGGGGGGGGGGGGGAATGGGAGAGGTGACCGGCAGCAGCACAGCCCCACGCCGAGGGAGAGATGTCTCCTGCACACAGGGGGGGGGGGGGGATGGGAGAGGTGACCGGCAGCAGCACAGCCCCACGCCGAGGGAGAGATGTCTCCTGCACACGGGGGTGGGGGGATGGGAGAGGTGACCGGCAGCAGCACAGCCCCACGCCGAGGGAGAGATGTCTCCTGCACACAGGGGGGTGGGGGGATGGGAGAGGTGACCGGCAGCAGCACAGCCCCACGCCGAGGGAGAGATGTCTCCTGCACACAGGGGGGTGGGGGGATGGGAGAGGTGACCGGCAGCAGCACAGCCCCACGCCGAGGGAGAGATGTCTCCTGCACACAGAGGGGGGGGGGGGGGGGGATGGGAGAGGTGACCGGCAGCAGCACAGCCCCACGCCGAGGGAGAGATGTCTCCTGCACACAGGGGGGGGGGGGGGGGGGAATGGGAGAGGTGACTGGCAGCAGCACAGCCCCACGCCGAGGGAGAGATGTCTCCTGCACACAGGGGGGGAGGGGGGATGGGAGAGGTGACCGGCAGCAGCACAGCCCCACGCCGAGGGAGAGATGTCTCCTGCACACAGGGGGGGGGGGGGGGGATGGGAGAGGTGACCGGCAGCAGCACAGCCCCACGCCGAGGGAGAGATGTCTCCTGCACACAGGGGGGGAGGGGGGATGGGAGAGGTGACCGGCAGCAGCACAGCCCCACGCCGAGGGAGAGATGTCTCCTGCACACAGGGGGGGGGGGATGGGAGAGGTGACCGGCAGCAGCACAGCCCCACGCCGAGGGAGAGATGTCTCCTGCACACAGGGGGGGGGGGAATGGGAGAGGTGACCGGCAGCAGCACAGCCCCACGCCGAGGGAGAGATGTCTCCTGCACACAGGGGGGGGGGGAATGGGAGAGGTGACCGGCAGCAGCACAGCCCCACGCCGAGGGAGAGATGTCTCCTGCACACAGGGGGGGGGGGGGGGATGGGAGAGGTGACCGGCAGCAGCACAGCCCCACGCCGAGGGAGAGATGTCTCCTGCACACAGGGGGGGGGGTGGGATGGGAGAGGTGACCGGCAGCAGCACAGCCAAACGCCGAGGGAGAGATGTCTCCTGCACACAGAGGGGGGGGGGGATGGGAGAGGTGACCGGCAGCAGCACAGCCCCACGCCGAGGGAGAGATGTCTCCTGCACACAGAGGGGGGGGGGGATGGGAGAGGTGACCGGCAGCAGCACAGCCCCACGCCGAGGGAGAGATGTCTCCTGCACACAGGGGGGGGGGGAATGGGAGAGGTGACTGGCAGCAGCACAGCCCCACGCCGAGGGAGAGATGTCTCCTGCACACAGGGGGGGGGGGATGGGAGAGGTGACCGGCAGCAGCACAGCCCCACGCCGAGGGAGAGATGTCTCCTGCACACAGAGGGGGGGGGGGATGGGAGAGGTGACCGGCAGCAGCACAGCCCCACGCCGAGGGAGAGATGTCTCCTGCACACAGGGGGGGGGGATGGGAGAGGTGACCGGCAGCAGCACAGCCCCACGCCGAGGGAGAGATGTCTCCTGCACACAGGGGGGGAGGGGGGATGGGAGAGGTGACCGGCAGCAGCACAGCCCCACGCCGAGGGAGAGATGTCTCCTGCACACAGGGGGGGGGGGGGGGGTGGGAGAGGTGACCGGCAGCAGCACAGCCCAGCTGATTGCGGGCCGCGCAGAGGGAGATAGAGAGGGTAGGGGGGGGAATGGGGGATGCAGCTGGCGGTAGAAAGGCACTTCTACCGCCAGACAGCTGATAGTTGCGAGGGAAGGGGTGCAATGGGAGAGGCAGCCGGACAGCTGACAGTCGTGAGGGTGGTAATAGGAGAGGCAGCTAGCATCTCCTTACGTGGGGGGGCTGGCATTTCATAAAGGGTCGCTAGCGCGCACGTGGGGGGGGGGCGCACGTGATGCAAGCACCAGGGGATGGTAGAACGCGGAAAGCTGCTGTGGCTTTTTCTGCAGCGCCCCCTGGCTGTTTTTTTTTTTTTTTTCACAGTACATCGATTGTAACACGCAGGCCTATTTCAGCAACGTGAAAAAGGGAAAAAACCTGTGTCTTACAATCGAGGAAATACGGTATCTCCATTTATTTTGTAAGTCGCCTTTTTATTCTTGTATCCCAAATGCATAACCTTACATTTATATGTATTAAACCTTATCTGCCATTTACCTGCCCACGTTTCCAGTCTCTCCAAGTCCTTCTGAAGAGAAATTACATCCTGCTCTGATTCTATTACCTTACACAATTTAGTATCATCAGCAAAGATGGAGACTTTGCTCTCGATCCCAACCTCAAGGTCATTAATAAACAAGTTAAAGTTTTTTTTAATAAACAGTTCACCTTAACCAAGGAAAGTCATGTAAAAACAATAAGCGTGAAGTCTATTATTAATGATTTGATTCTACTGGACTACAGTATCGCAGACATGAATGAAATGTGTCAGCTTAGAAGGGCTTATGGAACTTGCGCATGCATGGCAGGTAGCTTAGCCGATTTCAGACAACATGTTAATCATGACATTGAATTGCTATTGGATTTTGATGACAACAACTCGCGATTGCCCACTTGAGTTTCTCGACGGTATTGCAGAACACGCTAAAATGCCATTTTCTAATCTGGACAAAACGATAATCAAACCGCGTGTTTAAGTCGGCACAATGAAATCAAATTGCGCGTCATCGAATGGTTATTCCGATCTACATACCGCGTTAATCGTTCGAATAGCGGTCGCTGCATCAGTATAACATTGCGGGAATGAGGGTACCTGGACATTGAGGGACTGCGGATCAGGTAAGATCACACATACACACACAAACACGTAACAAGGACTAATTGTAGTATAATGTAATGAAAAAAAACAAATAAAAGGGGGAGCAAGGGATTAGACAATTAATAATAATAAATATGAATATATATATGCAATCTCGACCAGTGGGGGTAGGGAAAATAGCACAAATACTGTATAAGATCTTACTACTCACACGGCCATGTGTAAGTAAATACACAACAAAAGGTATCTTTACTTGTCTTTATCTTGTCTTGTCTTTGTCTTTACTTGTCTTTGCTTTTGACTCTTCAATGCAAATCCTTGTCCAGATGGTCCTCGGATCCTCCCAATATCATATACACAATGTATAGGGAGCAAAAGATTAGACAAAATAATTTCGCAATATAGCAGGGGGATCAGCCAGGGGAGGTTTAGAGTGAATAATGCTAGTAATATCACAATACTCACACAGGCATGTGTAAGTACATACACAACGAGGGGTTTCTGTTCCTTTAAAGTGGATTCATAGATCTCTATCCCTTCAGTAATTATATTCCTCCAGGTGCCAGACACAGCTCAAACCCACGTGATCCCAATAAGATGTATATGAGATGTTTTCAATAGTGGATGAAAGTGCATTTATTCCCACATATATAACAACAAAACTAATATGTACAACAGCCCAAATCAGCAACACCACTGACCGTGTGCAATGCAGCATATAGTTACATAGTTACATAGTAGATGAGGTTGAAAAAAGACTTCCGTCCATCAAGTTCAACCTATGCTAAATTTAGACAACAGATACTTTATCCTATATCTATACTTATTGATCCAGAGGAAGACAAACAAAAAACCCCATTAAGGGGAAAAATTAATTCCTTCCTGACTCCAAGAATTGGCAATCGGATTAATCCCTGGATCAACATCCTTCCCATGTATACTTATTTGGTATATCCCTGTATACCTTTCCCATCTAAAAATATGTCCAACCTTTTTTTGAACAAATCTATTGTATCTGCCATCACAGTCTCCATGGGTAATTAATTCCAAATTTTAACTGCCCTTACTGTAAAGAACCCTTTCCTTTGTTGCTGGTGAAATTTCCTTTCCTCCAACATTAAGGGATGGCCCGAGTCCTTTGTACTGCCCGTGGGATGAATAGTTCTTTTGAAAGCTCCTTGTATTGTCCCTGAATATATTTGTATATAGTTATCATATCCCCTCTTATACGCCTCTTTTCTAATGTAAATAAATCTAAATTAGCTAGCCTCTCCTCATAGGTTAGAATGTCCATCCCCTTTATTAATTTGGTGGCTCTTCTCTGCACTCTCTCTAGTTCCATAATGTCTTTTCTTAGGATTGGTGCCCAAAATTGTACTCCATATTCAAGGTGTGGTCTTACTAATGCTTTGTAAAGGGGCATAATTATGTTTACTTCCCTTCCATCCATTGCCCGTTTAATGCAAGATAAGATCTTGTTTGCCTTTGCAGCTACTGCATGACATTGGGCACTATTGCTAAGCCTGCTGTCTACAAGCACTCCTAAATCCTTCTCCATCAAGGATTCCCCCAATATACCCTATTTCCTCGATTCTAAGACGCCATCGATTCTAAGACGCACCCTTGATTTAATAAAAAAAATTGGGAAAAAAAACCCCCACTAAATTAAATGTGCAGAATAAATATTTTTACTAGCAGACAATAATAGCATACATTTATCCATACAATTACATATCACTTTCTTCTTCAGTATCACATTCAAAGTTAGAGTTTAAGTCTAAAGATTCTTCTGAATCACTTTGGGAGTTGTTGAAGTCAGCGTTTTCCCACAGAAGATCGTCCTCTGTACCATCAAGTGAATTTGTGATGCAGCATTTCTTAAATGAGTGCTCTACTATTGTTTCTGGTATTTTCTTCCAAGCAGCGGACACCCATTCTGCAAGTTTTGATGCAGATGCCCTCTTAATTTTACCAGAAGGTGTCAAAGGAAGGTTTTCAGATAGCAACCATCCCTCATACTCTTTCCTTAGATGATCTTTAAACGGTTTGTTCACAGAAACATCGAGGGGTTGAAGTTGGCTAGTCATGCCTCCAGGAACAACCACCAAGTCACAGCGCATTCTGGCGAGCTTATTCTTTATCTGTTCAGATAAATGTCCACGAAATGCATCAAGAACCAACATACTGGGTGTGTTACGTAGGGCGCCTGGACGTCTACTCCAGACGATTTTTACCCAGTCTTCCATCAGCTCAGCTGTCATCCATCCATTTTTTTGTGCACGCACAATTACATCTGTGGGAAAGATCTCATTCTTGGGTATGGTTTTGCGGTTTAAAATGATATAAGGCGGCAACTTTCGGCCATCGGCAGTAATGCATAGCATTACAGTGACACGCTGCTTTTCATAACCCGTGGTCATGATCTGGACCTCTTTAGCCCCTTTAGGATTGACAGTGTAATTTCTGGGCATATCGAAGTATACCGGGGTTTCGTCTGCATTTCCAATTTGGTTAAAATCATAGTTTTTTTTCTTTCTTAAGTCAATGACATATCGCTGGAAGTTAAGCAGCTTCTCTTGAAAGTCAGCTGGAATCTTTTGACAGATAGATGTTCTGCGCCTGAGTGATAGTCCTTCACGACGCATGAATCGGTCACACCAACCTCTCCTTGCTTTGAAAATTGTGTAATCTATTCCGAGAGATTTGGCAATTTCTACTGCCTTTACTTGCATTGCCTGACGTGTGACAGCCAATCCTCTTGCACGTGTCTCAATGACAAAACGAAGCACAGCTTCATCTACTTGTGGGTATCTTCCCTTCTTAGGTCCTGTAAAGCACTTGGTTGTTGTTTTGCAAGCAAATATGGCAGTGCGGTCCTTCCTCCAGCGACGAATATTTGCTTCATTTATAGTAAATTTACGTTGCGCAGCTCTATTTCCGTGCTCTTCTGCGTACGCAATAACTTTGCGTTTCAATGCTGCATCATAGTGAAGTCTTTTTGATGACATTTTATGGTAAGTCACAGTGCACTACACTGCACTTCACTATACAGTACACTGCGCAACTCTGCACACTGCGCAACAGTAAACTGCGCAACTCTGCACACTGCGCAACAGTAAACTGCGCAACACTGCGCAACAGTAAACTGCGCAACACTGCACACTGCGCAACAGTACACTGCGCAACAGTAAACTGCGCAACACTGCACACTGCGCAACAGCACACTGCGTCACACTGCACACTGCGCAACAGCACACTGCGTCACACTGCACACTGCGCAACAACACACTGCGTCACACTGCACACTGCGCAACAGCACACTGCGTCACACTGCACACTGCGCAACAGCACACTGCGTCACACTGCACACTGCGCAACAACACACTGCGTCACACTGCCCACTGCGCAACAGTACACTGCGTCACACTGCACACCAGTAAACTGCGTACCAGTACACTGCGTCACACTGCCCACTGCGCAACAGTACACTGCGTCACACTGCCCACTGCGCAACAGTACACTGCGTCACACTGCACACTGCACACCAGTACACTGCGTACCAGTACACTGCGTCACACTGCCCACTGCGCAACAGTACACTGCGTCACACTGCACACTGCGCTACAGTACACTGTGTCACACTGCACACTGCCCAACAGTAAACTGTGTCACTGCACAATAGTACACTACACTATACTACAGTACAACTTTTCTCCTCAGCACTACAAACAGGATACTGCTAAGCATTATGGGAGCTGCGCAGGGGATGCTGTACTTACTGTATGTTGAGTGACAGATGCTCCTCAGCTCATCTTCCCCTCTGGCTGCATTCACACGTTCCGGCCAGGGGGAGTGGTAGAAGCACTGACAGCCGCCTTTTGCGCGGAGGAGGGTGAGAGGAGGGGGAGGAGGAATGGGAGAGGCAGCCTGCACCTCTACAGCAGCACAGCCCAGCTGATCGTGGGCCGCGCCGAGGGAGAGATGTCTCCTGCACACAGGGGGGGGGGGGGGGGGATGGGAGAGGTGACCGGCAGCAGCACAGCCCCACGCCGAGGGAGAGATGTCTCCTGCACACAGGGGGGTGGGGGAATGGGAGAGGTGACCGGCAGCAGCACAGCCCCACGCCGAGGGAGAGATGTCTCCTGCACACAGAGGGGGGGGGGGGATGGGAGAGGTGACCGGCAGCAGCACAGCCCCACGCCGAGGGAGAGATGTCTCCTGCACACAGGGGGGGGGGGGATGGGAGAGGTGACCGGCAGCAGCACAGCCCCACGCCGAGGGAGAGATGTCTCCTGCACACGGGGGTGGGGGGGTGGGGGGATGGGAGAGGTGACCGGCAGCAGCACAGCCCCACGCCGAGGGAGAGATGTCTCCTGCACACAGGGGGGTGGGGGAATGGGAGAGGTGACCGGCAGCAGCACAGCCCCACGCCGAGGGAGAGATGTCTCCTGCACACAGGGGGGAGGGGGGATGGGAGAGGTGACCGGCAGCAGCACAGCCCCACGCCGAGGGAGAGATGTCTCCTGCACACAGGGGGGGGGGATGGGAGAGGTGACCGGCAGCAGCACAGCCCCACGCCGAGGGAGAGATGTCTCCTGCACACAGGGGGGGGGGGGGATGGGAGAGGTGACCGGCAGCAGCACAGCCCCACGCCGAGGGAGAGATGTCTCCTGCACACAGGGGGGGGGGGATGGGAGAGGTGACCGGCAGCAGCACAGCCCCACGCCGAGGGAGAGATGTCTCCTGCACACAGGGGGGGGGGGTGGGGGAGAGGTGACCGGCAGCAGCACAGCCCAGCTGATTGCGGGCCGCGCAGAGGGAGATAGAGAGGGGGGGGGGAATGGGGGATGCAGCTGGCGGTAGAAAGGCACTTCTACCGCCAGACAGCTGATAGTTGCGAGGGAAGGGGTGCAATGGGAGAGGCAGCCGGACAGCTGACAGTCGTGAGGGTGGTAATAGGAGAGGCAGCTAGCATCTCCTTACGTGGGGGGGCTGGCATTTCATAAAGGGTCGCTAGCGCGCACGTGGGGGGGGGGCACACGTGATGCAAGCACCAGGGGATGGTAGAACGCGGAAAGCTGTTGTGGCTTTTTCTGCAGCGCCCCCTGGCTGTTTTTTTTTTTTTTTTCACAGTACATCGATTGTAACACGCAGGCCTATTTCAGCAACGTGAAAAAGGGAAAAAACCTGCGTCTTACAATCGAGGAAATACGGTATCTCCATTTATTTTGTAAGTCGCCTTTTTATTCTTGTATCCCAAATGCATAACCTTACATTTATCTGTATTAAACCTTATCTGCCATTTACCTGCCCACGTTTCCAGTCTCTCCAAGTCCTTCTGAAGAGAAATTACATCCTGCTCTGATTCTATTACCTTACACAATTTAGTATCATCAGCAAAGATGGAGACTTTGCTCTCGATCCCAACCTCAAGGTCATTAATAAACAAGTTAAAGTTTTTTTTAATAAACAGTTCACCTTAACCAAGGAAAGTCATGTAAAAACAATAAGCGTGAAGTCTATTATTAATGATTTGATTCTACTGGACTACAGTATCGCAGACATGAATGAAATGTGTCAGCTTAGAAGGGCTTATGGAACTTGCGCATGCATGGCAGGTAGCTCAGCCGATTTCAGACAACATGTTAATCATGACATTGAATTGCTATTGGATTTTGATGACAACAACTCGCGATTGCCCACTTGAGTTTCTCGACGGTATTGCAGAACATGCTAAAATGCCATTTTCTAATCTGGACAAAACGATAATCAAACCGCGTGTTTAAGTCGGCACAATGAAATCAAATTGCGCGTCATCGAATGGTTATTCCGATCTACATACCGCGTTAATCGTTCGAATAGCGGTCGCTGCATCAGTATAACATTGCGGGAATGAGGGTACCTGGACATTGAGGGACTGCGGATCAGGTAAGATCACACATACACACACAAACACGTAACAAGGACTAATTGTAGTATAATGTAATGAAAAAAAACAAATAAAAGGGGGAGCAAGGGATTAGACAATTAATAATAATAAATATGAATATATATATGCAATCTCGACCAGTGGGGGTAGGGAAAATAGCACAAATACTGTATAAGATCTTACTACTCACACGGCCATGTGTAAGTAAATACACAACAAAAGGTATCTTTACTTGTCTTTATCTTGTCTTGTCTTTGTCTTTACTTGTCTTTGCTTTTGACTCTTCAATGGAAATCCTTGTCCAGATGGTCCTCGGATCCTCCCAATATCATATACACAATGTATAGGGAGCAAAAGATTAGACAAAATAATTTCGCAATATAGCAGGGGGATCAGCCAGGGGAGGTTTAGAGTGAATAATGCTAGTAATATCACAATACTCACACAGGCATGTGTAAGTACATACACAACGAGGGGTTTCTGTTCCTTTAAAGTGGATTCATAGATCTCTATCCCTTCAGTAATTATATTCCTCCAGGTGCCAGACACAGCTCAAACCCACGTGATCCCAATAAGATGTATATGAGATGTTTTCAATAGTGGATGAAAGTGCATTTATTCCCACATATATAACAACAAAACTAATATGTACAACAGCCCAAATCAGCAACACCACTGACCGTGTGCAATGCAGCATATAGTTACATAGTTACATAGTAGATGAGGTTGAAAAAAGACTTCCGTCCATCAAGTTCAACCTATGCTAAATTTAGACAACAGATACTTTATCCTATATCTATACTTATTGATCCAGAGGAAGACAAACAAAAAACCCCATTAAGGGGAAAAATTAATTCCTTCCTGACTCCAAGAATTGGCAATCGGATTAATCCCTGGATCAACATCCTTCCCATGTATACTTATTTGGTATATCCCTGTATACCTTTCCCATCTAAAAATATGTCCAACCTTTTTTTGAACAAATCTATTGTATCTGCCATCACAGTCTCCATGGGTAATTAATTCCAAATTTTAACTGCCCTTACTGTAAAGAACCCTTTCCTTTGTTGCTGGTGAAATTTCCTTTCCTCCAACATTAAGGGATGGCCCGAGTCCTTTGTACTGCCCGTGGGATGAATAGTTCTTTTGAAAGCTCCTTGTATTGTCCCTGAATATATTTGTATATAGTTATCATATCCCCTCTTATACGCCTCTTTTCTAATGTAAATAAATCTAAATTAGCTAGCCTCTCCTCATAGGTTAGAATGTCCATCCCCTTTATTAATTTGGTGGCTCTTCTCTGCACTCTCTCTAGTTCCATAATGTCTTTTCTTAGGATTGGTGCCCAAAATTGTACTCCATATTCAAGGTGTGGTCTTACTAATGCTTTGTAAAGGGGCATAATTATGTTTACTTCCCTTCCATCCATTGCCCGTTTAATGCAAGATAAGATCTTGTTTGCCTTTGCAGCTACTGCATGACATTGGGCACTATTGCTAAGCCTGCTGTCTACAAGCACTCCTAAATCCTTCTCCATCAAGGATTCCCCCAATATACCCTATTTCCTCGATTCTAAGACGCCATCGATTCTAAGACGCACCCTTGATTTAATAAAAAAAATTGGGGAAAAAAACCCCCACTAAATTAAATGTGCAGAATAAATATTTTTACTAGCAGACAATAATAGCATACATTTATTCATACAATTACATATCACTTTCTTCTTCAGTATCACATTCAAAGTTAGAGTTTAAGTCTAAAGATTCTTCTGAATCACTTTGGGAGTTGTTGAAGTCAGCGTTTTCTCACAGAAGATCGTCCTCTGTACCATCAAGTGAATTTGTGATGCAGCATTTCTTAAATGAGTGCTCTACTATTGTTTCTGGTATTTTCTTCCAAGCAGCGGACACCCATTCTGCAAGTTTTGATGCAGATGCCCTCTTAATTTAACCAGAAGGTGTCAAAGGAAGGTTTTCAGATAGCAACCATCCCTCATACTCTTTCCTTAGATGATCTTTAAACGGTTTGTTCACAGAAACATCGAGGGGTTGAAGTTGGCTAGTCATGCCTCCAGGAACAACCACCAAGTCACAGCGCATTCTGGCGAGCTTATTCTTTATCTGTTCAGATAAATGTCCACGAAATGCATCAAGAACCAACATACTGGGTGTGTTACGTAGGGCGCCTGGACGTCTACTCCAGACGATTTTTACCCAGTCTTCCATCAGCTCAGCTGTCATCCATCCATTTTTTTGTGCACGCACAATTACATCTGTGGGAAAGATCTCATTCTTGGGTATGGTTTTGCGGTTTAAAATGATATAAGGCGGCAACTTTCGGCCATCGGCAGTAATGCATAGCATTACAGTGACACGCTGCTTTTCATAACCCGTGGTCATGATCTGGACCTCTTTAGCCCCTTTAGGATTGACAGTGTAATTTCTGGGCATATCGAAGTATACCGGGGTTTCGTCTGCATTTCCAATTTGGTTAAAATCATAGTTTTTTTTCTTTCTTAAGTCAATGACATATCGCTGGAAGTTAAGCAGCTTCTCTTGAAAGTCAGCTGGAATCTTTTGACAGATAGATGTTCTGCGCCTGAGTGATAGTCCTTCACGACGCATGAATCGGTCACACCAACCTCTCCTTGCTTTGAAAATTGTGTAATCTATTCCGAGAGATTTGGCAATTTCTACTGCCTTTACATGCATTGCCTGACGTGTGACAGCCAATCCTCTTGCACGTGTCTCAATGACAAAACGAAGCACAGCTTCATCTACTGGTGGGTATCTTCCCTTCTTAGGTCCTGTAAAGCACTTGGTTGTTGTTTTGCAAGCAAATATGGCAGTGCGGTCCTTCCTCCAGCGACGAATATTTGCTTCATTTATAGTAAATTTACGTTCCGCAGCTCTATTTCCGTGCTCTTCTGCGTACGCAATAACTTTGCGTTTCAATGCTGCATCATAGTGAAGTCTTTTTGATGACATTTTACGGTAAGTCACAGTGCACTACACTGCACTTCACTATACAGTACACTGCGCAACTCTGCATACTGCGCAACAGTAAACTGCGCAACTCTGCACACTGCGCAACAGTAAACTGCGCAACACTGCGCAACAGTACACTGCGCAACACTGCACACTGCGCAACAGTACACTGCGCAACAGTAAACTGCGCAACACTGCACACTGCGCAACAGCACACTGCGTCACACTGCACACTGCGCAACAACACACTGCGTCACACTGCCCACTGCGCAACAGTACACTGCGTCACACTGCACACTGCACACCAGTACACTGCGTACCAGTACACTGCGTCACACTGCCCACTGCGCAACAGTACACTGCGTCACACTGCCCACTGCGCAACAGTACACTGCGTCACACTGCACACTGCACACCAGTACACTGCGTACCAGTACACTGCGTCACACTGCCCACTGCGCAACAGTACACTGCGTCACACTGCACACTGCGCTACAGTACACTGTGTCACACTGCACACTGCCCAACAGTAAACTGTGTCACTGCACAATAGTACACTACACTATACTACAGTACAACTTTTCTCCTCAGCACTACAAACAGGATACTGCTAAGCATTATGGGAGCTGCGCAGGGATGCTGTACTTACTGTATGTTGAGTGACAGATGCTCCTCAGCTCATCTTCCCCTCTGGCTGCATTCACACGTTCCGGCCAGGGGGAGTGGTAGAAGCACTGACAGCCGCCTTTTGCGCGGAGGAGGGTGAGAGGAGGGGGAGGAGGAATGGGAGAGGCAGCCTGCACCTCTACAGCAGCACAGCCCAGCGTGGGCCGCGCCGAGGGAGAGATGTCTCCTGCACACAGGGGGGGGGGGGATGGGAGAGGTGACTGGCAGCAGCACAGCCCCACGCCGAGGGAGAGATGTCTCCTGCACACAGGGGGGGGGGGGGGGGGATGGGAGAGGTGACCGGCAGCAGCACAGCCCCACGCCGAGGGAGAGATGTCTCCTGCACACAGAGGGGGGGGGGGATGGGAGAGGTGACCGGCAGCAGCACAGCCCCACGCCGAGGGAGAGATGTCTCCTGCACACAGGGGGGGGGGGGAATGGGAGAGGTGACCGGCAGCAGCACAGCCCCACGCCGAGGGAGAGATGTCTCCTGCACACAGGGGGGGGGGGGAATGGGAGAGGTGACCGGCAGCAGCACAGCCCCACGCCGAGGGAGAGATGTCTCCTGCACACAGGGGGGGGGGGATGGGAGAGGTGACCGGCAGCAGCACAGCCCCACGCCGAGGGAGAGATGTCTCCTGCACACAGGGGGGTGGGGGAATGGGAGAGGTGACCGGCAGCAGCACAGCCCCACGCCGAGGGAGAGATGTCTCCTGCACACAGAGGGGGGGGGGGGATGGGAGAGGTGACCGGCAGCAGCACAGCCCCACGCCGAGGGAGAGATGTCTCCTGCACACAGAGGGGGGGGGGGGGGATGGGAGAGGTGACCGGCAGCAGCACAGCCCCACGCCGAGGGAGAGATGTCTCCTGCACACAGGGGGGGGGGGAATGGGAGAGGTGACCGGCAGCAGCACAGCCCCACGCCGAGGGAGAGATGTCTCCTGCACACAGAGGGGGGGGGGGGGATGGGAGAGGTGACCGGCAGCAGCACAGCCCCACGCCGAGGGAGAGATGTCTCCTGCACACAGAGGGGGGGGGGGGGGGGATGGGAGAGGTGACCGGCAGCAGCACAGCCCCACGCCGAGGGAGAGATGTCTCCTGCACACAGGGGGGGGGGGGGATGGGAGAGGTGACCGGCAGCAGCACAGCCCCACGCCGAGGGAGAGATGTCTCCTGCACACAGGGGGGGGGGGGGGGGATGGGAGAGGTGACCGGCAGCAGCACAGCCCCACGCCGAGGGAGAGATGTCCCCTGCACACAGGGGGGGGGGATGGGAGAGGTGACCGGCAGCAGCACAGCCCCACGCCGAGGGAGAGATGTCTCCTGCACACAGGGGGGGGGATGGGAGAGGTGACCGGCAGCAGCACAGCCCCACGCCGAGGGAGAGATGTCTCCTGCACACAGGGGGGGGGGGGGATGGGAGAGGTGACCGGCAGCAGCACAGCCCCACGCCGAGGGAGAGATGTCTCCTGCACACAGGGGGGGGGGGGGTGGGAGAGGTGACCGGCAGCAGCACAGCCCAGCTGATTGCGGGCCGCGCAGAGGGAGATAGAGAGGGGGGGGGGAATGGGGGATGCAGCTGGCGGTAGAAAGGCACTTCTACCGCCAGACAGCTGATAGTTGCGAGGGAAGGGGTGCAATGGGAGAGGCAGCCCGACAGCTGACAGTCGTGAGGGTGGTAATAGGAGAGGCAGCTAGCATCTCCTTACGTCGGGGGGCTGGCATTTCATAAAGGGTCGCTAGCGCGCACGTGGGGGGGGGCGCACGTGATGCAAGCACCAGGGGATGGTAGAACGCGGAAAGCTGCTGTGGCTTTTTCTGCAGCGCCCCCTGGCTGTTTTTTTTTTTTTTTCCACAGTACATCGATTGTAACACGCAGGCCTATTTCAGCAACGTGAAAAAGGGAAAAAACCTGCGTCTTACAATCGAGGAAATACGGTATCTCCATTTATTTTGTAAGTCGCCTTTTTATTCTTGTATCCCAAATGCATAACCTTACATTTATCTGTATTAAACCTTATCTGCCATTTACCTGCCCACGTTTCCAGTCTCTCCAAGTCCTTCTGAAGAGAAATTACATCCTGCTCTGATTCTATTACCTTACACAATTTAGTATCATCAGCAAAGATGGAGACTTTGCTCTCGATCCCAACCTCAAGGTCATTAATAAACAAGTTAAAAAGCAGGGGTCCCAGTACCGATCATTGAGGTACTCCACTCACGACTTTAGCCCAACCTGAAAAAGTTCCATTTATGACAACCCTCTGTTGTATGTCCTTTAACCAGTTTTCAATCCAGGTGCATATATTATTATTGAGTCCAACTTTCTTTATTTTGTACATTAACCTCTTGTGTGAAACCGTATCAAAAGCCTTTGCAAAATCTAAGTAGACCACATCAACTGCATTACCCTGGTCTAAATTCCTACTTACCTCCTTAAAGAAACAAATAAAGTTAGTTTGGCAAGATCTATCCTTCATAAATCCATGCTGACTATTACTAATAATTTTGTTTTCCATTAGGTATTCCTGAATATTATCCCATGTTAAACCTTCAAGTAGTTTCCCACTATTGAAGTCAGGCTTACAGGTCTGTAATTTCCCAGTTGTGGTCTAGCTCCCTTTTTAAATATAGGCACCACATCTGCTTTACGCCAATCTTGTGGTACTGAGCCTGTGGAAATGGAGTCCTTGAATATTAAATATAATGGTTTTGCTATTACTGAGCTTAACTCCTTGAGAACTCTTGGATGTATACCATCGGGGCCAGGTGCCTTATTAACTTTAATTTTTTCAAGTCGCTTATGAACTTCTTCCTCAGCTAACCAATTGTTCATTAATATGGAGGTTGTGGCTTCCTCCTGCGGCACTACTATTGAAATTGATTCTTCCCTGGTAAACACAGAGGCAAAGAATTTGTTTAATACCTCAGCTTTTTCCTTATCTCCAATAATCTGCCTACCCATCTCACACTGAAAGGGTCCTATATTTTCTTTTCTTATTTTTTTGTTATTAAGGTACTTAAAGAACTTTTTTGGGTTGACCTTACTTTCTATTGCAATCCTTTTTTCATTATCCATTTTTGCTCATTTGATTGCCCTTTTGCAATTTTTGTTACATTCCTTATAATTCTGATACGATGTCTCTGTCCCTTCTGACTTAAAGAATCTAAACGCCTTCCTCTTCTTGTCCATTTCGTCCCCTACCTGTTTATTTAGCCACATTGGTTTTGACTTATTTCTTTTATACTTATTACCCAAGGGTATACACTGATAAGTGTGCTTTTCTAACAATGTTTCAAAGACTGCCCATTTATCTTCTACATTTTTCCCTGCAAAAACATCATCCCATTGTATTACTACTAGATTAGACCTCAGTTTATTAAAATCTGCCTTTCCAAAGTTGAAGGTCTTTGTTGAACCCAAGTAATCTGTTTTTTTGATCATTTATTTGAAATGAGACCATGTTATGATCACTGTTACCCAAATGTTCCAGGACTTGAATATTTGTTATTACTTCTACATTGTTTGATATGACCAAATCCAGAACTGCCCCTCTCCTGGTTGGTTCCTCAATAATTTGGGTCATATAATTGTCTTTAAGCACCCCCCAAAACCTGTTCCCTTTTGTTGTAACGCTAATCTCATTGCCCCAGTCTATGTCTGGATAATTAAAATCCCCCATTATGCAAACATGACCCAGTTTTGATGCCTTCTCCATTTGCAAAAGTATTTTAGCTTCCTCAATCTCACTGATATTTGGTGGTTTATAGCATATTCCCACAAACATTTTCTTTAAACTTTTACCTCCACTGCTAATTTCTATCCACAAAGTCTCTACATTTTCAATATTCCCTTCATATACATCATCCATTATAATAGGTTTTAGATCCGGTTTAACATATAAACATACTCCACCTCCCCTTCTATTTGTTCGATCCTTCCGAAAAAGAGAATAATCCTCTAAATTAACTGTCCAGTCATGAGTTTCATCCCACCATGTTTCAGTAATACCTATGATATCATACTGCTCCCTTGCAGCTATTAATTCAAGCTCCCCCATTTTATCTGTCAGGCTTCTTGCATTAGCAAGCATGCATTTCAGTTTTTTTTTTTAGGATCCTAGACACCGCGTCCGGAATACAGGATCATGCATGAGATCTTTGAACACAGCACACTCGGTCAGCTACGGAGGCTTCAATGGGACAAACTTCCTTCAGTGTATGAGCAACATGTTTCGCCGATGCGACGACTTCATCAGGCTCTGTGATTCAGATGAAGACATGGCATCGGCGAAACATGTTGCTCGAAACTTTCCTAGCTTGGCCCAAGGAGGCTTCCGTAGCTATCCGAGGACACTCTGCCTTCCATCTGAGCAGTTATTCTCCACCGGACGCGGTAGCTGAGATCACACACTGCGAGAGTGAATCCGTATTCCTGTGGTCGCTGACACAGGCTTGCTTATATGTAAGTGTGTACAGTATGTGCTTCTATTTTTAATAAATGTTTTAATGCAAATCTGAACACACGCTCCATACATCTTATTTCCACTCGGCGGAGGCCCGATGCGGTGACGTCATCCAGCCATTGGGTATAGGAATACCACCTAGAAGCTTACCAAGCTGAAGTGGGAAGCTGACTTTGCAAGGACTCTTTACGGGCCTGTACTTACACATGGCCTTGTAAGTAGTGTTTATTGATATACCTTATTCCTGCCCCCATCCATACTGGGGACTGCCCCCAGAGTGCACCCGTTTCTTTACATCAGGGTGGGAACTCTGTTTCACTCACTGTGTGAATTTATCATATTCATGTCTAACTGCTGATTTATTCATGTGCTGAGGATTGCTCTCTGTGTTCACCCAGTTCAATGCATCAGGGTGAGCACAGCATTGTACGAAAATTCGCCCGGACATACCTGGCCACTCTAAAAATATTTACAGAGAAGGGAACAAAGTTTTTCACCTCACACGAAAAGGCAGAGGAGTTCGTGGGAGTCGAGGTTGAACCGATGGAGCAGTGAGGGGATCCCCAGTGCAGAGACTAGAAATGAGACATCCCTCCCTGGCAGCTGCAAGGGGAGAGTGAAGACCTGTTGCGGATATGTCTACTGGGGATCCAGAGAACACTTGACTTGTGTAAGGATTCTGCTCGATCTGTGATGGGTTTTGCTGACAAGTCATTTTTCCAGGCTGCCTGCCCTTTCTGTTCAATTTGGCCATTGTGGTTACTGGCAGCCTGCTATATAAGGCTTCACTTCCTGGTGGGAGTCGCCGAGCAAAGTTCTACATTTGCAGCTCTTGTTGGTCTTTGCAGTTACGCCTTACCCTCTTGTCTGTTTTGATTCCCTGTTGATGACCCCCGGACCGTAACCCTGACCTCGCTGCCTTCTGCCTGCCCTGACCTCCTCCGCCTGTCTCCTGGACTTTGCAACTCTGCAGCCAGCCCTGACCTCCACTTGTCTCCTGGACTTTGCTACTCTGCCGCCAGCCCTGACCTCGGCTTCCATACCGACTACGGATATTCTGACAAGACTCTGTCCCTGGGATGTGGTCGGTTTATTTGTATTCCTACCTCAGCTCTGCGGGTCCACTTCCTGATTTGGGACGAGCATGTCACAATTTGGTCCCATGTTACCCTGCTCTTGGCCTGCCCGCTGACAGCCCCTAGATGCCCTGTTGTCTCTCCACTCCCCCCACCCCATCCCCTGCTAGGTTAAAACCCAGGGGGTCGGAGGAGACATCCAATCCCCTCTTCAATCTTCCAGAGGTCCAGGAGTGAAGGACCTGTGAGACTGACCTGTCCGGGGAGGAGGCGGATACCATCTGCACTGACCAAGATGTTGGAGCATCAGCCAGACCTGTGAGACTGACCTGTTAGGGGAGGAGGCGGAGACCATCTGAGACGACTGGAATGTCGGAGCATCCACCAGACCTCTTCTGGATGGGTGTGGGGGCAGATGGGGAGTGGGGGGGACCTGAGGTGGAGGGCAGAGCAGCCGCTGAGTCTTTGGCCTTCCCTGGCCCATTCTTCCAGGTTGTGGCTCTCTTGGAGTCACCCTGAGAGGCTCTTGGGTCGGGTTCTGGGGGTGAGGGCTGCCCCTGTATGAGTGGGGAGGCTCCACTGTGACATTGAAAAGATCGCTCAATCTCTCCCTGCATCCCTTCTCCTGGCCCGCATTGCTGGGCCCTGTGGACATCCCAGAGGGGCTGAGAGCGGGACCGGGAGGTATGTGCTAGAAAAAAAAAAGAAGAACATAACATGGAAGGACAGGTCCCTGGATGGTAGGGCACCCAAGCCTTGAGATGGGCTCAGGGATTTTAGATGCTCGAGAGGAAGGGGGGAGCCTTACCAGAGAAAGATGTTGGCTGCCTCTTATTATTATTATTTTTTCTTCCTATGTTTCTCTCCCTTCCTCCTCCTATTTGGTCCCCCCCTGCCCACCCCTTTCTCCCCTCTCCCCCTTTTGTCCCCTCCCCTCTTTCTCTCCTCCCCCCTCTTCCCTCTTCTCCTCCATCTATCCACATGAGCTGAATATTAAAATGATAGCTGTCAAACAAATAAATAACAGCTCAAAAAAACCCTAGTTACTACACTGGCGACACACTTTATTCGAGCTCGGCTAGTCCCACGAATTCGGGTATACCCGGGTGTATTGAGGTTTGTGACTGTTTTCTGCCCGAGTATATTGGGTTATTTTCCAGGCAGGGATTGAAGCATTTTATTCCCGCTGGCTGCAATACTGCACAGTATATATATATATACTGCATTACAATTCATGAATTTATGCCATCTGGTAGACACGCTAAGCATTGCAGCCTATTAAATCCTAATCATTATCATTTAACAGATCAGCCGCCCGTCAGCCAGGCATGAACCCAGGCTGGGAAGGCAAACGCAACGGGGCTTGTCAGAGGTGAGGAGCGGCGCATTCCAGGTATCTGCCAGGTACATACCGGGTATTTGCTCGAATAAAGTGTGTCGGTGCAGTAGCTGCGTCTTATTTTCCCCATGTTTATCTCTCCCCCCTCATCCTCCCGCTCCTTCCCTCTCCCCCCCTCCTTCTCCCCATGAGCTGAATATTAAAATGATAGCTATCAGACAAATAAATAACAGCCCAAAAAGCCCCTAGTTAGATTTTCAGATGGAGGCTGGAGAAGTGCTCAACCTGAGGAACCCTGAAGGAACAGGAAGACTATACATTTATCTGTGGGAAACACAACCAGACATATAACTATGTGGAAATAACTTTTCAATACAGAAATACAGATCTGAGATACACTATTGGGGGGGGGGATTGTAAGCTCCATGGGGCAGGGACCTGTGCCTGCAAAATGTCTCTGTAAAGTGCTACGTAAAACTAGCAGCGCTATACAACAACATGCTATTATTACTAAGGGCTAATATGCAAAAAAAAAAAAGTCCCGTACGATTTCAGCACCCATAAACAGAATCAATGAGATAAGTTAAGATAAACAATCCTCCGAAGGGGCGCGGCATTAAAAATATTAATAAACAAAGTTAATGAGAAAATTGACACTGAGGGCCGCTCCTCTGGAAAAAAGGGGGGGCACAGAATTGGTACTGCAGGCCTGCGGGTATCACCCGAGGGCTCCCGCCGGCCTCTAGTATCATTGATGTGCATATATGTGTATGTTAGGGGGATATAGGGGTTGTTGGGGTAATATATATATAATTGATTTGGATTGGATTGTAATCGATTTGTGAATGGATTGATTTATGGTAATTTATTTATTTTATTTTATTTAGAGCATTGCTTGGCATACAGTACTGTAATGTAGTATGTGTCAGAATGTACTAGTACTGTAATGTAGTATGTGTCAGAATGTACTAGTACTGTTCTGCGGTGGTAGTAAGAACAGTAGAACTGTATTTATTTGATTATGCTACTGTAGTTAATGTGTTTAATAATGGGCCAAATAATCTATTATCCATATCTGGATAATAGTTATTTGGCCCATTAATGTAATGTACTGTACAGTATGTGTGTTTGGTGGTACGGGGGGGGGGGTGATTTATTTAAATGTACTGTAATGTGTAGGCCATGTTCTAGGTTTTTTACACACAGGGTTGGCACCTGTGCCTTAACCCCTTCATTGCCTTAGCGGGCATTGCTAAGGTAATGAAGCTGTTTACATTTTTAATTTTTATTTATTGTGTGCGTGAGCAGGGGGTCTCCTGAGCTGAACAAAGTTTATTTCAGCCTTGGAGACCCCCTACTTCCTGAGTTACAGGCCCAGTTATGGGGTGCCCGTATCCCTCTAGTCCCGCGGTCACGTGACCCACAGGATTTTAACATGGCAGGGATGCCAGCACCCCATAACTGGGCCTGTAACTCGGGAAGTAGGGGTCTAAAAGGCTGAAATAAACTTTGTTCAGCTCAGGAGACCCCCTGCTACAAAACTGTAATTTTAGAATTTTAATAAAACCCCCGCGATCGCCTGTGAGAGGTGCGCAGTTAGAGGGACTGATTCGGACTCTCTTTCTGCGTGTCTATTACACACAGGCAGAAGCCGGTAGCATTCACACAGCAGGGGTCCCTGCTTTGGGAAGCTAATGCGCCGCGGTCAGTTCTCTAAACACAGCAAGCTTTGTCCCCGTTGTGATCACGGTTTCCCGCATTAATTGCCGCATTAAGTGTTCGAGTAATGGCCGCTGCATTAGTATATTCATGGGACAAAGAATATCAAAGCTGATGCATTGTCTCGTCAGTTCATCACTGAGGAGATGTAACGCTCGGCCTGCCCACAAGCCAGACGAGACCCCGGGACTGAGGTGGAAAGGACAAATACCACACACCTAACAGTAAACGGGGGCACGGCCGGAGTGTGGAAGTAGCGTAGCTGGTCCAGGGGACAAAAATAGAAAGAGTTCAGTACTTGCCAAATCCGGCATAGAAGGGTTAAGTCCGTAAGCCAATGGTCAAGGTGATGGGAGAGCAGCGTGGTAGAGTGTCCGTAAGCCTGGGTCGAGGAGAGAACTGCGTCATAGGGGTCCGTTTGCTGAGTCCAAGGGATATAGAAGACAGCGAGGTAGAGAGTCTAAAGCCAAATCCAAGGGGTTCAAGAGAGCAGCGTGGTCTAAGTCCAAAGCCAAAGTCGAAATCCAGGGAGGTCAGCAGAGTATCCAGGAACAGGGACTGAAACACAAGAGAGCCAAGCAGAAGCAGACAGCACCAAGGCACAGAAGCTATGCAGAGCACTGAGTGAATGGAGAGACCAGGCTAAATAGTGGGCTGGGACCTATCAGGGGAAAGGGAGGAGTGGAGGTGCGGTCCAGGGGTTAGCCCTGATAGGAGAGAGAAGTCTGGGGGCGGACCAGGTGGAGCAGGGGCAGGAAAGTGCGCCGGTGCGCATGCCAGAATGGAAGAGGCGGGACAAGGCTCAGAGCGCCAGTAAATAGAGGCCTGGTCCGCGCGCGCCCGTAAGGGTGACGCGCGCGACCCGGAAGTGAGGAGACAGCCGCGAGGGAGATGCCGACGGCCGGGGAACGCCGCCGGGGGTTAGAGGCAGTGGGGGTCGGACTCTGGACCATCCATCCATGGTCTGAGGAGAAATTTTTGGTGGAATCGTTTGAGTAGGGACGGAGAGTGAAGATCAGCATGCGAGACCCAAGAACAATCCTGAGGTCCGTATCCTTTCCAGTGGACCAAAAACTGGAGCTTACCCCTGGAGATGCGAGAGTCAATGATGGACTGAATTTCAAATTCCTGTTGTCCTAGTACAATGGTGGGAGGAGGTCGAAGTGAAGGATGAGCGAATCGTGTGCCTTGGATGAAAGATTTCAAGAGCGAGACATGGAAGACGGGTGAAATCTTCATGGAGGGGGGCAAGCGAAGTTGATAGGCCACAGGATTAATTTGCCTCAGAATGGAGAAAGGACCCAGGAACCTGGGAGATAGTTTAGGGGTTGGGGCCTTCAGTTTAATGTTTTTTTAAGAAAGCCAGACCTTCTCTCTAGGTACGAACTTGTGGGCCTCCCGACGAAGCCTATCTGCTTGTCTCTTCTGTCTTAGGTAAATAGCAAGGAGAAAAGAACCCACTGTAGCACTCAGTACCTTTGAACAATGATTTATGAAAATCTTAAAAATATATACTTTAATGCTAAACTGATTAAAATAAAGGGTATTAAAATCCAACAAGGACACACATATATATAAACCCTAAGGTGAGTATGTAGGACACTCCTGGTTTGAATGGATGGAAGACAATTGAGGTGGATTAGATCAATTGTTCCAAGGGAGCTGTTATGCAGTATTCCCTGATAGTGGTTGTTTAGGTGAGAGCAAGGGTGGGGAAGGGCTAGCACAGCCTTTCAGGAGTATAGATAGGTACCTGGGCTATAAAGGGAAAATATATATAGGAGGGTAGTGCATATACAGGAACCATAGAATCTTATGGCAGTGTGGTGAAATTATGCCCCTGGTAATCAGTGCATAATTCAATCGGGTCCATGCTGTAAAATACTCATTCCCCTCATGTGATGTAAATGAGATCCCTATTGAAAAACGCACAGCAGACAGCTGCTTGCAGTCCTACTACGAAGGGCCAGCTGACATAGAGATAATAGAAAAAACAGGATATTCAGCGCTCGTGCTGTATAAAGATGTGGATAGTCCCTTTGAAGCATGCACATACAGCGTCTCCCCAGAAGCTGCCAAATCAAGGTGAACCCCCCTGAAAAGGGGGGGAAGGCACCCTGAAAAACAAGGTATAAAAAATGCACAAATGCGCACCAGGGATTAGTGGAAGGTAATTTATTAAAAAGTACACAATAACTAAGGGGATCCAACCCCACCTCAGAACAGCTGTGCAGCTGAACGGCTGAGTACCACCATGAACAAATACTAGTAGTGACTATACCCTAAGCTGCACAGTATACAAATAACAATAAAATTCATAAAAAATATACCATGAAAAAAATAAACATGAAACAACCTATCAACCGATTTGTTATGAAACCGCCATAGGGTTAGACACTGGCAAGGGGAAACGGACACCTACACTGAGACAGACAGCAGACTCGCGGTGTCTGCAGAGGATCCGGATCTCGGCACCGCGGAGATGGAATAAACCGCTGCTGTCTCCTGCAGGCTCCGTCACAGCTTGCCAGCAAACACGCGCAGGATGACCTGTCGTGACATCTACGCGTTTCGCACCACGTGCTTCGTCAGGAGGTCCCGCACAGCGTCATCCGCGTGTATTTATGGGCGGCAGCTAATTGATTAGGACAGCCCCCTCAGAGAAACACCCTTGCTTTGCCTAATTGCTGCAATCATTGAAACACCTTAAATTAAGGATACTAGGCAACAGGGTGTTTGGCAGCTCATGTGGGGGATGTGTGTATAGTATAAATTAATCATTACACACACCCCTATGAGAATATACAGGAGTATGACCTCTTACTACATGTATATATACACACTATACACACTAAACAGTGTTAACAAAACATGCTGAAACCTGTATATGAATGAAAGAAAAATAACAAATAACAAAATAAAAACAAATAAATATAAAAACATACATACAATGTTAATACAATGTTAATACAAATAGATGTTAATAAATTCATTATCTTAAAAAAGGAGTCAATTCAATTAATTCATTGAAACCATATGGATGTCTGGTTTGCATTTCATAGATCCAAAATTGCTCACGTTTCAATAAATGATTCTCTCTATTTCCCTGTCTACTACCTAGTGATACACTTTCAAGTCCCTTAAATGTAATACAGCCTGGTTCATTGTTATGCACTTCTTTAAAGTGTTTTAAAAGCGGAGTTAGTGGCATACCTTTTGCAATTGTTTTTGGTATGTTTTTAACATTTCTCAGGTGTTCTAACATGCGCATTTTGAACGGTCTTTTAGTCTTACCAATGTACTGTAAATTACACTGTAAGGCATAGACCACATGCGTCGTCTGACAATTAATAAAGCTTTTAATATTGTAGACTTTGTTAGTAACTCCTGATGTAACTGTTTTCCCTTGACCGATATGGTTACACGCTTTACACTTTCCGCATTTATACATGCCTGTAATTCCCAAGCGAGTTTTAATATCTCCAGATACGGTAGCTTCTCTGGAGACTTGACTCGGGGCCAAAATGTGTTTAAGGTTAGGTGCTCGTTTGAACACTATCCCAGGCTTGGACTTTAATTGGGGACCCAAAATGGGATCAGCTTTTAATATCCCCCAATGTTTTTGCAGGATTTTTCTAACATTGTAGTGTGTATCACTAAATTGAGTAATGAATGCTGGGATTTGATTTTGTCTCTTGTCACTCTTTTTATGATGATATTTCATCAAAGATTTCCTAGGAATCTTTTCTAGTTTTTTGAGCGAAGAATTTATTAAATCGCTGAAATTAGGCAAAGCAAGGGTGTTTCTCTGAGGGGGCTGTCCTAATAAATTAGCTGCCGCCCATAAATACGCGCGGATGACGCTGTGCGTGACCTCCTGACGAAGCACGTGGTGCGAAACGCGTAGAGGTCACGACAGGTCATCCTGCGCATGTTTGCTGGCTAGCTGTGACGGAGCCTGCAGGAGACAGCAGCGGTTTATTCTATCTCCACGGTGCCGAGATCCGGATCCTCTGCAGACACCGCGAGTCTGCTGACTGTCTCAGTGTGAGTGTCCGTTTCCCCTTGCCAGTGTCTAACCCTATGGCGGTTTCATAACAAATCGGTTGATAGGTTGTTTCATGTTTATTTTTTTCATGGTATATTTTTTATGAATTTTATTGTTATTTGTATACTGTGCAGCTTAGGGTATAGTCACTACTAGTATTTGTTCATGGTGGTACTCAGCCGTTCAGCTGCACAGCTGTTCTGAGGTGGGGTTGGATCCCCTTAGTTATTGTGTACTTTTTAATAAATTACCTTCCACTAATCCCTGGTGCGCATTTGTGCATTTTTTATACCTTGACATAGAGATAATAGTAATGCAGTGGCTAACTAGTCCCTGTAGACGGTGTGGCTGTTGGAATGCCTGTGCACATATTCATGAATGTGCTTCCACCGTCAGGGACAATTGCCACTAAACTAAGTATACATGCAGAGCCCTGCCTTACCCTGCGCTCCCTGAGTAACCACAGAAAAACTCCTGCCCGGTTTACGAGGGGAAGTGTACGCTTGCGGTCTGGCAGCTGCTTGCTCTGCGAGAAGGAAGGCTGCCACGTCAATACCGACTGCGCGGGTGCACGTGACTGGTGCCGACGGATGAAACGCTTTTTCAAGGCTGCAGTATGCGGGGAAGATCCCAATGACAGTGTGGTGAGTTATATATGCCTGGATGTGTTTCAATTGGTTGGTCAATTCACCCTAGAGGTCTGCCTTTGTAGTACTAGTGTTAAATACACGAATACAGTACTATCTGTGAAGCAAAGGCAGCTCAGAGGCTTTTATGGTGTTTATCATCACAAAGGTGTGCTACAGTATCTGATTAAACTAATCTACTGGTGCACACTCTGGTTAGGCTGTGTGGTACAGTACACACACAGATACCAACAATGAGTGATGTGAGTAGTGGGGTATAAATTCTTATACTGGACCCCAGAGGCTAAGAAATAACTTAGACTCAAAATTATAATGGGTGAACCATATTTAATATAGTAATCAGAATCAGCATTAATATCTACTGTGGAATATACTCACAGTGGTAAGATGCAGGTGGATGTATTTAACCAACCTGTAAAGGAAATGTATAATAAATGAATGGAGACAGGCTAATCTTTTGCCCATGTTTGCAGTGTGGTAACAATGGGATGATGTATTTTATGTACAGTGAAGCTGAAAAATAGCACAAACATCATGCTATATATATATATGCATATATTTGGACCAAAGACCAGGTAAGTAACTGAAAGGAGGGGGGAAGGGGGGGGAGGGGATTTTTAAGATTTTCATAAATCATTGTTCAAAGGTACTGAGTGCTACAGTGGGTTCTTTTCTCCTTGCTATTTACCCATTCTATCACCCACAAGCACCTTACCCATTTACATTTATATACGACTTAGCAGAAGCGGGGTTCACCTTCACAGGACTCTTTTGTCTTAGGACAGATTCCTGTAAAGCAGTTTGAATCCTCCTCCATGACTCTTGTAAGGTGGATACCCTATCATCTGCTGCAGGGACTCCGGACCTGGATGAATGCATAGGTAGGCGGGTGGGATGAAATCCATAATTTACAAAAAATGCTGATTCTTGAGTGGACTCATTCTTGAGAGAGTTAAACGCAAATTCCGCCCGAGGAAGTAATTCTGCCCAATTATCCTGGGAATCGGAAGAAAAACAACGCAAATACTGTTCGAGGGACTGGTTCATGCGTTCAGTGTACCCATTAGTTTGGAGATGATAGCCAGAGGAAAAAAGAAGAGTAATACCCAGCCTCTGCGAAAACGCACACCAGAACTTTGAAACAAATTGAGTACCACGGTCCGAGACAATGGACAGTGGAACGCCATAAATACGAAAAATTTCCTTTACAAATATATCAGCCAGAGTACTTGAATTGGGTAAACCCTTGAGGGGGACAAAATGAGCTTGCTTGGAGAATCTGTCCATGACCACTAGGATAGTAGTCATACCGTCAGAAGGGGGAAGATCCACGATGAAATCCATGGCCATGTGACTCGAAGGACGGTCCGGGACCGGGAGAGGTTGTAGTAGACCAGAAGGCTTTTGACGGACTGATTTATTTTGGGTGCAGACTGGGCAAGAGGAAGTGAAAGCTCTAATGTCCTTTACCATATTGGGCCACCAAAAAGTTCGTCGAATCAGATCCGTAGTCTTCTTAAAGCCGGAATGGCCGGCAGATCTGGATTGACCCCATTCAAGAATTTTAAGATGAAAACGTGGGGGTGCGTAAAGACGTCCATCAGGAACCTCTAGTCCTTCGGGGACCTGTGCTTGAGACTCCAAAATTTTATTCAGTATGTCAGAGAAAGCGGCAGAGATAAACAATCGGGGGGACAGAATACTCTCCGGGACGTCCTGTGACCTCTCCTCAGTGATGAACTGACGAGACAATGCATCAGCTTTGATATTCTTTGTCCCAAGAATATAAGAGATGATAAAGTTAAACCTTGAGAAGAACAACGCCCAATGGTGGTTCTTTGAGAGAGAATCGCACCGGCTCCCACGTCGGAAGCGTGAACTTCCAGGGTAAAGGGGAAGGTGGGGACGGGATGTCGCAGGATGGGAGCCGAGACAAAGGTTTTTTTGAGAGACTCAAAGGCACAACTGGCCTCCAATGGCCAAGAGGAAGGATCGGCCCCTTTTTTGGTAAGGGCCATAATGGGTGCAACCAAAGTAGAAAAACCAGCAATGAATTTCCTATAATAATTTGCAAAGCCAAGGAAACGCTGAATCGCCATCAAGGAGTTGGGTAGTGGCCATTCGAGTATAGAATTGAGCTTCTCTGGAACCATGGTGAACCCCTGGTCCAAGACGATGTATCCCAGGAAATTGGTTGAGGAATGATGAAAGACACACTTTTCCATCTTGGCGTAGAGCTTGTTGGCCCGTAGACGAGAGAGCACCATCTTGGTATGGAGAATGTGTTCCTCGGGGGTCTTGGAAAAGATGAGGATATCATCCAAGTAGATAATCACAAATGAATTCAATAGATCACGGAAAACCTCATTCATAAAGTCTTGGAAAACTGCAGGGGCATTGCACAACCTAAACGGCATCACCAGGTACTCATAGTGACCACTGCGTGTATTGAACGCGGTCTTCCACTCGTCGCCACTGCGGATGCGAATCAGGTTATAGGACCCCCGTAAATCAAGTTTAGAAAAGATCGTCGAGCCTTGCAACCTATCGAAGAGCTCGGGGATAAGAGGCAAAGGGAAGCGATTCTTGATGGTAATCTTATTTAGCCCGCGGAAATCGATGCACGGGCGAAGCGTCCCATCTTTCTTTTTTACAAATTAGAATCCTGCTCAGGCGGGAGAGATGGATTTCCGGATAAAGCCTTTTTGAAGATTCTCTGTGATATACTCGGCCATGGCCTCCGTCTCAGGCAAAGATAGTGGATATGACCTGGCTTTGGGAAAAGGGGCACCCGGAATTAAGTCAATCGGGCAGTTGAAAGGGTGATGAGGGGGGAGCTCCTCGGATTTGATCTTACTGAAGACGTCCAGGAACTCCGAATAAACCTCCGGTAGGGTGGCGTCTTGCGGGGGGAAGGTTTCCAAGACGGCCAATACCGTAGAGGACGGAGGAGGCAATTCCACATGGGGAGATCTCCATTGAACGGGAACCTCGGCAGTCCAATCGATAATGGGATTGTGTAGTTGTAGCCACGGTAGGCCCAGAATGAGTTGAACAGAAGGGGAATGGATGACATCAAAAGAAATGAGTTCCAAATGTCCATCCTTCATAGAAAGTTCAATGGGAAGTGTCTCCAAGGAAATAAAGGCTGGCTGACGAGATAGCCTCCAACCCGACCGGAATGGCCTTCTCCCGGAGAGGAAGTCGCTCCGTAAATGAAAATTGATGGCTGCCCAGTTGCATGGGTTCAGGAGCGTCCAATGCCGGTAAGGCAGGAGCAGGATACCAGGAAGCGGAAGGCATAGAAACAGGAGTACGAGGATGTTGACGTTCAGCCCGCCTTTCCAGAAGTCGTTGATCCACCCTGATGCACAAAGCGATCACGGCCTCCAATGAGGATGGCCTCTCACGAGCCGCCAGTTCGTCCTTTAAGTATTCCGAAAGGCCCTGCCAGAAAGCCGCGGAAAGTGCCCCATCGTTCCAATCAGTCCCAGCCGCGATTGTCCGGAATTCCAGAGCGTATCGTGCCACAGATCTCCGGCCCTGTGAAATGTGGAACAAGGAGGAAGCAGCCATATCACAACGTCCAGGGGTATCAAAGACTAAACGAAATTTTCTCTTAAAGTTGGGGTAGCTGTAAGTGAGTTCAGGCTTTAGCTCCCAGATTGGTGAAGCCCAGGCCCAGGCGTCCCCGGTGAGAAGGGAGAAAATATAAGCTACCTTGGTTCGGTCCGTGGGGAAGCGAGGTGACAGTTCGAATTTTATCTCGCACTGATTTAAAAACCCACAGCATGCAAGCGGGTCTCCAACGTATTTACTAGGCGTAGGGATTCGCAACTCCGAAGAGCCTGTTCCTTCTCGGGAAACAGTGGGAGCGATAACGGAACTGGAGACATTAACCTGGGGGATCTGAGAGGTTAAGGTAGCAACCTGTTGGTTAAGAGCGGTACATAGAATTAGGAGAACAGAAATCCCTACTGATGCACTCACTATAAACCAAAATAATAAAGTTTTAATACATATGCAGAAAACAGAAAAAATAAGCTAATTAAAACCTAAGGTATAGCGCATGTTTAACAAACATTGGTGAGTGAATTCTCACTAAATGCCGAGGAAAACCCTGTTAGACCAAATAAATAACATCCGGATATTCATATATACGGTGTTAGTGGTAACAAGGTAATATATTCCAGCGTACAGCTCAAAAGAATATTGTGGGGTGAACCCTGATAAAGCTATGGGGTATTGGTGTAACAGTGGATCAGGAGAGTTCAGAATCCCTGCACATATGTGGAAATGCAATTTGAAAAACTGAAAATTATGGTATTCAATCTAGATTTACAAATTGAAAATGTTGAGAATGTTCCACCGCATTAACATTTTGTCGTATTCTTTGGTACTGCGCTACATGTTAACAAAACCAAAATGTATCCCACAGGTCACCCTGAGATCATCTATGAGAATTTTGCCTCTTTTGACAGGTACTTTGGGGTTGCTAAAGTAAAAGTCTATCCACCTAAAGGCTTATTTTTCCCCATCCTTCCAGTTAAAATGAACGGCAAACTCATGTTTCCGCTATGCAGCAAATGCACCGTCACCAATCAGACGACGCCTTGCTGTCATACGGATGAGGAGCGATCGTTGACAGGTACTGTTGAAATTCAAGTGGCGCTGAAGAATGGGTACCGGTTGTGCAAATTTTTTCAAATTTGGAACTTTGAACAAGGTACAGACAAATTGTTTGCTAAATACATTAAGGTGCACGTCAGGGACAAACAGGAGGCATCTGGCTACCTCAGTTGGTGTACAGATGAGGGCAAAAATCAAAATACCTCAGAGAGTATTATTCAAAAGAGGGTATTCATTTGCGCGCCAATAAAATAGACATTAACCATGCAAAAAGACAAATTTCTAAATTGTTTCCAAATTCTTTGTGGGGTAAATTCGGCCAAAAGACTAATTTACAAAATACAAGTATTGTAACAAACCCTGATGATCTTTTTGGTTACGCCTTTTCACCGCAATACGATGTGTCATCTTTAGACTTCATAGATGATGACACGGTCATAGTTAGCTGGAAGTACACAAAGGAAGGGCACACTTTAAGTCGTAATGTCAATATTTTTATTGCCTGTTTTACGACCGCCTATGCCCGTCTTGAACTGTACAATGTTTTGGACAAGCTACAAGAGCGGTGTCTCTACCATGACACTGACTCTGTCATTTTTGTTAGTAAAACATGTGACTGGAATCTGCCTCAGGGTGAATACTTAGAGGAGCTGAATAGTGAACTACCGACTGGTACACACATTACAGAATTTGTTTCCGCCGGACCCAAGACTTACGGCTACAAGGTGTCCAATGGTAAAACATGTCTAAAAGTTAAAGGTATAACACTGAAAAAGATTGTGGTACAACAGTCTGGGATTGTCCGAAATAAATGGTACTGGCAGATAGACGCGTCCTCTCCAGAAAACACAAACGTGTGTGTACACGAAACGACAGCTGATCAACGACTTCACCACCCTACCCTTTGGTTACTAATTATAACTCTGTAATGGATATTGGCTTCAACATCCTTTCTCGTGCATTTTAGCCGGACGTCCAATTCAGGGAAAAGTTATTTTGTTAAACAGCTTTTGCACCATTCTAATACTCACTTGTCACACCGGCCTGATAACATTGTATGGTTTTATGCTTGCTGGCAAAATCTTTATGATGAACTGTTAAGCACTATGCCCCACATTAGATTTATTGAGGGCATACCCGCTACATTTAATAATGATGCTCTTTTCCCCCCTGGTAAAGTGAATTTGACAATCGTTGATGACTTCATGGAAGCTGCCAGTGAGACCTCTGAAATTGAAAAAGCATTCACCAAGTATGTGCATCACAGAAACCTCAGTATCATGTACCTCGTACAAAATGTTTTTTGCCAGGGTAAAAAAAGCAGAACCATAAATTTAAACACTAAATATATGGTACTTTTTAAAAATCCTAGGGATAAGTTACAAATTAACACCTTAGCGCGTCAAATGTATCCTGGTAAATCACATTTCTTTTTAGAGGCTTTTGAAGATGCCACCCTATGGTTTTTTGTTAGTAGATTTAAGAGCCACGACCCCTGATGAGTACCGCTTAAGAACCGGTATCTTTCCGCTTGACCGCACCACCGTCTATGTTTTAAAAAAAAAAAACGTTCTAAAAAGAGATAATTATCTGTAAATTGTCGTTACTTGTAGCCACTCCGCTGTTGTAAACATGTCTAACTGACTACACCGCAATTGGCATACTTTAAAAGAATTAATAAGGGCATCACCAAAAAAAAGAAAAGCTATTCTGTGTTCAGCATCTAATGATTTAGTCACAGCCATATTCGAGATAGCCCTCAATGCTCTAAAAGTTAAAATACCTTTATCAATTCTCAAATTGGCATACTTAAAAAGTGGCGTAAAATTATAAAAACGCTGAGCAATAAAAAATTTACAATTGTAAAAAAGAACCGCCTGGTGAAGCAGTCCGGCGGCTTTATTGGCTCTCTTTTGGGGTTTGCTATACCGTTGCTGACTGGCCTTCTGACTAACCGCTAATGGAATATGCAGAGAAAATGTACCTAGTTCATAAACAAGATATGGACCGTTTGCAGCGTACACCTGTCACGAGAGGGGGTGGCTGGACCGGTAATAAAGGGGCTACCCCCCAGCTGGCCACCCCTACCATCGTGTGGGAGGCGAGGGGTTAACTATAAAAATGGTTAAATATATTTTTATTCCCCTGCCTCAGTACAATGTGTATTCCCCTTCGGTTGAAATGTATTTCCCTGATTACATGTGTTTTTACTTTTACCATGGTTGCACCAAGCACCTACACTGGGATCAGGTCGGGAGGGAAAGGGTTAACTGTGTTATTGTGTTTCTAGTTCTTTGTTCCCCTTCCCGCCTTTTCACCCACCATTTTCCGGCACTGTCCATAGGTCGCCATTGGAGCTCCATAGAAGTGAATGGAGATTTCAAGGTTTTTGGCCCTATAACCAGGAAGACCAGCAGATGGCGCCCGAGAGGATGAGCGGAGCTTCCTTCCCCATTGAAATGAATGGCGTAATGCATTTCAATGGGAAATACCTCGAGTCCGCTCTCCAGGAACTGAGTTGGATGCCTGCCAAACCACAGTATCCGAAAATAGCTACAATCTCAAAGAAAAAGATTTTGATCGCTAAATTGCCGTGGGAACTCGGTTACGGCCAAGTTGACCATCAATTAAAGTTGGTAACTCCGGTTCTGGGTAGCTAGCAATAAAATTATTTTTGCCCCTAGCTCGTGGGGACCCCTCACTCGACCCCAACAGGATCTGACGGGCAATGGTCGCGAGAAAGGATCGCGCCCGTCACGAGGGTCGCCGCCATTGACCACAATGGCGGAGAAAAGCCGCTAGGTTTTAAAGCGGCTAAGTGCAAACGTGTAAAAACCTGAAACCAGTATGTCCGGTTCGGTAAGCACTAGAGGGCTGGGATTTGGCCACCATGTAGTCACAACTCCGGCATGATTGCATGGCAATTTCCAGCCCTCTCCGATCAACCGAACGGAGTATGGTTAACTGTTTAAATTGTGTTTCTGCTATTGACTCCAATGGCAGAGAAATGCAATCCGTGCAACATGTGGTTTTAAAACCCAATATTGTATCTCTGGTTCGGTGGGTCGCAGCGAGCTGAAAATTGGCCACCATGGAGAGTCCTCTCCGGCATGAGGGCATGGCAAGTTTTAGCCCGCTCGGCCCAGCCAAACTGAATATTTTGATGTATGTAAAATATTGTAAGTTCACTGTATTTTATGCCTACAGTAAAGCCCGCAAACGTTACTGGCCTTTAAGGAATGTTAATGGTCAGGGGGCGACAGTGTGTCTACAGAAAGACCACTGATCAAAGGCTCATCCCCCAGATTGTGTATACAGGATGGAGATAGAGCAGGACATGGCTATTCACATGAGGTGCCATAAGTTACACTTAAAGTCAGAGTTTTCCTGTCCAGATCCCCATCCTGCACCAGCTTTTTAGAGTGGGGCTAAGGAAATGGGTCTCTGACTAGAGGAATGCCAAACCCCTGTGGGCAGGTACTAGCATGCTTCCCACATGAGTTGGCAGAAGGTAATTGGACCCAGGTAATTGTCATCCGAATACTTGAGTCCCAATGTTAGGGATAGAGCCCAAATCACGTATAAATGATTGTAAGTTCTATGACCAGTGTTCTTCGTGATTTTACCTGAATGATACCTGATGCCTGATGAACTGCTAACCTGAATCCTGGTTATTTCATTGTCCCTTCCTTAAGTAAGTGTATATATTCCGTTTGTTATTTGTCCAACATTGTGTGTCCACCTGTCTTTTAAGGAATAAAATCTCTTTATTATATCACAGTCGTATTCAATTCAACCCAGTTATTTGGCGTATTTTATAACCCTGAAAGCTACCGTGACAGGCTTATAATAAACTGGTGGCAGTGGCGGGACTGAATTGAATCTGTTACAGTTTACTGCGGGACTCTGTAACACAGTGGGAACTCGTGTAAAGTACGAGTTCCTAAGGCTACTGATATTGGACATAATGTTGTACAACATATAACAGGGGATATAACACCACCTCATTGTTCAGCATACTTGCGAGAAGCATTTAAACAGGAGCGAAAGTGCCGGGCATCCGGCACAGATGCGGGAGAAATGTATCAAGTATGGGCTGGAACCTGCAGCCGATAGCGCTGAATTGGAAGCGGTAATAATGGAGCGCGGAGCTGGAGGGGCAAGAAGCCACAGCTGCCGCCGCCATACACGTCAATCCGGCCGGAGTGCCGGGGAGGAACCCAACTCCGGGTCGGCATTGATTTGGGGAGGGAGCGGGTGACCTCCGAGACCATGGGAGTCTTGCAGCAGAAGGGGCACTAGCCATTGCGGCGACCAGTCCGGTTTCCTCTGAAGTGCTGGCAAGGATAATTGCGTGGGGAGAGAAGGTGTTCACAGAGGAGCGGCTACAGTTCCTGGCACTGGCGATGAACCGACCCGCGTACCTCCTCCCTGCACATGGGGAGTGGACTTTTCCCCAGCTGAACCTTCACAGCTCCTCCGTGTTTGTGAAGGACACCAACTAGCCCGGAACGCAAGGGGTTAACTTAGCCCCTGGGCTACATGGACATGGAAGGAGAGCGGGGTGCCATCTGGATCTTGGTGGCTTGGTACCCGCAGAGGCAGGGGAACCGGCTGCTGCGGCAACGGTACTATTCCACCCTGCCCTGATATCCTTCATGAACATGGTGGGAGAGGGGGTCACGACAGCAGAACGAATACAGCTGCTGGCCTAGGCGATGGGAATGGTACCCCCCTCTCCTCTGGTTACAGCGGAGGTCGAGCAGGAGAGCCTGGCGGAGGAGTGTGTACCCAGCAGAGCCTCGGTGAGCAAGGAAACAGCCCCCAGTGATGTAGCAATGCTGGCTAAGGGAGCCAAGTCTAAAACTCTGTGGACTCCCAAACCTACAGTGCGCAGGGAAGCGGCGCATACTGGGGAGTCCAACTATGAGAGACTGTGCTACTTTTGTCACCAGAAGGGCCACATCAAAGCCCAATGCCCAGACCGTGAGCTGTGTGGCAGAGAACTCCATCAGGGGCACCGCTCACAAGCTGCTAAGGGGTCAGATGCCCGTCTCTGGCTGACCCCCACAGAGGATGCAAGCCCAGACATGGAAACAACCCCCAGAGGGATGTCCCACAGAGAACCTGCCCTTGTCTCCCCTGTGCCAGCCGCAGTGAGCAGAGGATGTCCAAGTGCATCAAGATGCAGCCTGCAGATGACCGAAGCAGGCACCCACGGAGGGTTACCATTGATGACCGGCAAGCAGGCAGCTTGCCAGATTTGGGTGCTGCTTATATTCTGATGCAGCCAGAAGATTTGAGGGGGAGGGGGTTTGTTCCAGGGTAACTGCTGAGCTGCGCCCTGGCAGTGACCTGGAACCAGCGTCCTGCATGTTTGCTGAGGAATTGCCTGCAGTTGCGGCGATTCCTAGGAGCCTGACATCAGGGAGCGCAGCAGAAACCACTCCAGTTCCCCTGCATTTGGAACCTACATTTTCAGAGGTCTTTGAGGAGACCAGTGAGGTAAGTCAGACCCAGTCGCAGACTGACAATGACTTACTGTGCCCTATTACTGTACCCAGTTACCCCCTGTAGAAGTGACTGGTGGGTGGCTGGAGATAGGAATACCGGGGGTAGGGGAGGAAAGGCAGCTGGTAGGGCAGTTAGACTTCCCCATTACAAGTGCAAAACGTGATATATCAATAGTGGCGCTCTAATATAAATTCTAAACACGTATTAATCTAATATTAATATATAAACCATAAATTAAATAAATTGAGGTGATACAAACAAATCCTTTGAATGCTGCTGTGACCCAGTGCAGGACTGCTCTCTCAATCCCAGGTGAGTATGACGACGTGGTGATCAAAGGGAAGCGCAAACATGTGGAGATAAAAAATAAAACTGATGGTGCAGTATTGTGACAGATATGTACTCTTCTTTAGGTCTAATAGTAGTATACTCACAAGTGTGAGGATGAATTGACTTTAGCCTTGGTGTGGAAATGTGTTCCTTAAATGGTTAAACACAGAAAAGCCAACATAGTGCGATCTGAATAAACTGTATTCAAGTAGTAAAAATATTACAATACACTCACATGATGTATGCTATTTAAAAGCATTTAGATACGCAATGGATCTCGCCTCCGGTGTCTTTTGGGCTGTTTTTCCTTCCTCTCAGCGTGCGTCTCACGACTGCGTTCCAGCAGGGCGGATGTGACGTCAGCGAGGCCTGGGGAGTTCCGGTTGACGAGCTGGCTGTGAATCACCTTCACTCTACGCGTTTCACCCCTTGGCTCCTGAAGAAACCCCAAGGGGTGAAACGCGTAGAGTGAAGGTGATTCACAGCCAGCTCGTGAACCGGAACTCCCCAGGCCACGGTGCCCACGTGGCGCTCATAGGTATTAGAATCCGAGCTACGGGCGTAGGCGGGCATCCATATATGGTAGAATAGACAAGCATATACGTGGAGATAGGTACATATACGGGCATATGGGCATAGATAGGTGTATATATAAGGAAGGATACGGGCACATGGATATACGTGCATATAATTATTTATACGTGTATATGGGTATATACATATGGGTATACACATAAAAGTAAAAAAAAAAAATGGATAGGCAAGTGGTAACGTGTAATTTTGTATTACAACAGTTGCGCAGGAGGGCAAAGCACCGGCACGCAGTGCGGTTGGGAATGTCTTTACAGGCCAGTACAATGCGAATCTTGGCGGAAGCACGGGGCCACGACGAGGGGTGGCTGCGCCAGCAATTGCGGGCATTGACGCAGGGACCCGGAAGCAACCAAGGAGGGTCGAGCAGCCACGAGGGCGCTCAAGCGGGTTTGGAGGCCACGTGCGCCGAGGCATGGCCATCATCAAGCGACGAAGGCGGTCCTAGCAGCGGAGCACGACATCCAGTCAGGTTGCTTACAGGGAAGCAAAAGGGTAAGTCAGTGGTGATGGGGGGGAAAGCCACAGCCTGGTCACGGGACAGGCCGTGGGGAAGGGGACGCAGCCTGGTGGGCGAGCGAACGGAAGGTGGCGGTTGGTCTCAAAAAATAAATAAATAAACAATGTGCATAATTGTATATATGAATACATATACATAGGTATGAGCACAGGGACGAGGCCAACACAGAGGGAAGACCCCCACCGCCGGGCGCGGGGATAGCGGTGCGGGTCGGGCCGCAAGCTGATCGACAGATAGGCCATGGTAGGGGCGAACGGCACCCAAGGGGAGCAGAGGAGCACGTGGGGCGCGTGCGGGGATGGGCTGGAGCCCTGGATGGTGGCTTCCGTTAGGATGAATGAATCCGGCAGGGGTGGTTCAATCTTGTTTTCTCTTACAGGAAAGGCTGGACCGGTCGGGACACGTTCGACCTCGCTTCGCGGCGCTGGTACGTCGTCCACGACTCGTAAGCGGACTGGGCGCCCTGGCGGGCCGGCGAACAGAACTCGGAGGGGCAAGGGCCTCGAGGTTGGTCCCAACAGGCGGTTCACATCGCCGCCGGGGACACCAAAGGGTAAACGTAAGAGAGCTACACATGTAGGAGCAGCTACCTCGCCAGGCATCCGGGGTTCCCCAATACCAGAGAGTTCGGTGGCGGGGGCAGCTGACAATGCCGAGGCGAGACTGATAAGCATAGTGGAAAAGGCCGTTCAGGCGGCGTTGCTAGGCAAGTCTAGCGAGGCACAAGGAGGAACAGCAGCAGGGGTGAAACACGGAGCAGCAAGCTCGTCAGCGGTTACACAGGAACAGGTTTCGGCAGGGGAGGCAGGCGCTAGCGGGGGCGCGGGATCAGCAGCTAGCCAGGTAACAACAGAGGGGGGGGTCAGGGCAGGGAGCGGGAGTAACAGCAGCAGCTAGTGTAGTAGGAGGACCAGCAAAAGGGGCAGGGACCGGGGTTCCAGTAGCGACGGCAAAATCAAAGAGGGTAGGGGATGCGGCATATGGTGATTCATATACAGCGGTCACCCGGTCCCTGGGCGCGCACCTGTCAGACGAGGTGAAGGAAAGAATTTGGGCAGGGGACTTTGTTGAGTTACTGACGTTGTTTCCTGGATACAACGATGCAGTAGCGAGATCCGAAAAGAAAGGGGAAGCTAAGAAGGAGGATGTAGAGAGACGGTTGTACCCACACACTTTCGGTAACTGGGTGCCGGCGTTTGGGATATTGGCAGGCGTAGTGGGGGAGAAGGAGCCACAATTATGCACCGCGCTGTTTAAATATCAGGACATTATCAGGAAGGCTTTTCAAAAACATGGGGGGATGGGATGGTGGACATACGACGTGGAATTCAGGCAAAGTATGCAGGAGAATAAAGGGGTGGTTACGTGGGACCGTAAGGATGTCGACTTATACTTAGATCACATTTCGGGGGGGGGGGTTCAACCTCTCGCGGGGCAGGCGTGCAAGGGGACACTGGCAGTAACAATTCACAAGAAGGTTCGGAATGGTTCGCGCGGCCGGCAGGCAGGGGACGCGCAGTCGGTAAACAGTCGGGCATATGCTGGGGTTTTAACGAGTCAAAATGTAGATTCCCCAATTGTCATTTCCAGCATAGCTGCGCCGGGTGCGGGGGCCAGCACCCCAAGTCCAAATGTTATAAGAAGGACAGTAAAGGGTTTAAGGGGGAGGGCGCGAACGCCAATTTCGGTAAAGAATATGGCGTCTCGGCGGGAAAGGCACCCCAGTAAAGCGGCAGCCGAATTTGGCAGAAGGGGTCGGGATGCAGCGAGCAAGGTTATGGCGGTACGGGCCTGATTTAAGGGGGGGTTAAACAGGCCCGTCGGTGGCGGCAGTTGGGGGGGGTAGGTGCTTGTCCTGCCAAAGGGGGCTCGGGGCTGGTAAAGCAGGTTGAAGCGAGGGGGCAGGTCACTGGGACGTACTTCGGGTGCCCCCTCTTGCATTGCCCAGCATCGAGCACTTTCTGGCGCGGACGAGCAGCACGCTACCTCAGTTATGATTATGTTTATTATTAATAAACAAAGCCGCTGCCTTTTACCTCCAGACTGTGTCCTCTCGTTATTGGTAAACTACACATAAATAATTCTAGGTGATGGGGGAAGCTCGCGCCTCCCTGGTCAAGGGTTGCGCCTGCCACGAGGGTCGCCGCCATTGACCACAATGGCAGAGAAAAGCCGCTAGGTTTCAAAGCGGCTAAGTGCAAACGTGTAAAAGAAAAGGGGGGAAGGAAAACACAAAATGGATGTGTCTCCTAAAAGAATTCACTATACTGCACTCCTACTTAATATAAAATTTAACTTTTAATATAATTACGTAAAACATATGTTACCAAATCGTTGTGTATTGTGCATTAAAAATAAATTAAATTATCAGAACCAGCGTCCGTGTCAGTGATTGTACATGGAATAATCTCAGACAGCAAATTATATTCGAGATAGCAGGACACAAAACGCTAATAGTCAGGGTATAAACCCCTCTGGGATACCTATGAGACCAGGTACATATATATATATATATATATATATATGTATAGGTTTAACTAACGAACTCAGTGAATGATTGTGTCATAGGAGTACTGCAATCCTGCTAGGACTTATGAACCACAGAGCACTAAGAGATGTTAGTTTAGGGATGTGTAACCGTCCACTCAATATAAAAGTGCTACTAATAGTGTGATGATGGAGAGTAGATGATTCATAGCATAGTGAAACAATTGTTCACAGCATTATAGTCAATGAATCATTAGATGGCACACTCCAAATGAACATGTCATATAGAAAGCAGGAAGGTTTGCACACTGAGTGTTAATAAAGTGTCATTTTGGATCTACATAGATAGAGCCAGGAGACTACAGAGCACTACATAAAAGCAGCTCCAAGTAGGAGACTGACAACATTGCGCGTCCAACGCGCGTTTCCCTCCAGCAAAGGAGCTTCCTCAGGGACAAGTTTACTGGGGGGAGGAAGAATGAACCCTTATATACCCAAATAGTACCTTGATTACAGATTGAACAATTGCCAGCTGTTGCACATGCGCAGTTGGTCAGTTAACAAACTTCATAAATGCTGATTAAAACATTTGGGAACATTCCCACATATTTAACAGCAGTGGTGCTGAATTTATATGAAGTTTTGAGCGTTTTTAAGGCTTTATAAGCTTGTGTAATAGTGTGGCAATTAATCGGCGATATTACAGTCCAATGCGCATGCGCGCGGACTCAGAAAATCCAACCAACCGAAGTAAAACGTGTTGCGCATGCGTGGGCACTTAGAGTAGAAATTGCTAAATCGTAGTCCATGTATCGCGCATGCGTGAAAACTTAAATGCTCCAGCCCAATACCCGCGCGATAGCGCATGCACGGAGGTTCTAAATGAGGCAAGAATCCTGCCATAGCTCTAGCGTGTTGCGCATGCGTTCCAACTTTAAAAATATTTGGTCTGCTACCATCCGTGATCGCGCGCAGTGCGCATGCGTCGGCACTTAGAAAATTTAATCAATAGTAAGTGAAGATATTCACATCGCGCATGCGTGGGCACTTAGACATATTTAGCCTTTTAAATACACTATGTGTTTCAGTACAGTTCAGTCAATCTGTCCTCATCCAAACTAGTTGGAGGTATATAGCCAAGCATTAGAGGGTGCCTATAGAGCTTTAAATGTATAGATAATAGATAATCTTAAAGAGCTCTTTCCCTAGATGTTGGCAGGTAGAGAGGGTATTAATGAATGTGTGACAGATAGTAATCAGTAGGTGGTGGGTAAGGGTCTATCGTATCTTTAGGAAAAAGATTTTTGCAGAGTATAATTGCAAAAAATTAGATAGTATATAATCCCCTATAGTAATATACTGCAATGTGTCAGGCTTGGAGGTAGTGATAAGGTGAACAAAGAAAAATAAAAACAAATAACATTTTATTTATATGTGTATAGCGATTTTTTCGTGGTCTTTTTGTTGTTTGATTGCTGTTATACACACATATAACATACATAACGACCAAGCCCAAAAATGGGTTTAGAACTTTGGTAATATAGTCATTAATATAATGTATAAGGTTTAATATATTGCAATATCAAAGGCTGGGAAACAACACAATGGGCATGGAAGATGATTTGGCTGTTCATACATAAAAATGTATATGAACAAAACAAAAATGATAACCCCTCCAAAAGCGCTAACCTACACTAAAATGATGGGTGCTAACAGTATGTGCTAAATGTGCTGAAACAATGAAAATTGCTAGTGCAACAAACGGTGAGTAACAAAAATACTGTGAATTAAGCAGCTAGGTAACAATAAAGACAGGTTATTCCAAACCTGATAAATACAATGAACAAACAATATAAAGTCCCCAGCGCTAAAGTCCAAGATACCGTGATCTTATAGGCAGTCTCTGGTCTTTAAGATGGTAATTGGGCTTTTGGTATAGATGCTTCAGATGGGATAATGTCCTTGTAAATGGATACACCGTCTGGAATGACAGATACAAGACACACTTGATTGCGCAGCGTATTTCTGCAATCAGAGCCCTATCTGAGAGTGAGAGGAATACTACTCACATAATGGACGCCAATGCAGACAGTTGAGAGGATCTGTGCTTGCTCCCCTTCTCCTCTGCTCCTCTCACGAACCCCACGTGGAGACTGCTTACTGGAGGCGACCTCAATCTTCAATGTCGTCAGTGGTTAACTCGTTGCGAAATCCCACCGATATGTGACAAGGATAGGCACAATATAGTGTAGTATGAAGTGACCTTTATTAAACTAAAAACACTTACAAATGATAAAAACACTCACATGGTGCAATACTGGACCGTATTGCTCAAAATGCCGTCCGCAGCTTGTATACCCTTCTGCCGCAATGGAGAGGATCCCTGCACACTGACACGCTGTCGACTCGGCGTGTGACGTCAGTGCTGCCGGAGGCTCTCCCTGGGGTCAGGCTACGGGTGCTGAGATGGCTCAAAGGACTAAGCTCCTCCTCCCTACGCGTTTCGTGACACGTGGTCACTTCGTCAGGGGTTCACGAAACGCGTAGGGAGGAGTGATGAAACTGTCCACAGAAAAATGTGATGTGTTGTCATGATTGGCGAATACTTTGGCCACATTCATGTGTTTGCATGCTTTGCACCCTTGGCAGCGGTACATGCCCTTTACAGGGCTCAACCAAGTTGTAATTCTGGGACGTTGGAAATGGCTATTCACTAAAGAGTCCCGTAGGTTTTTGGACCGCCTGCTGGTAATCATGGGTCTGGGGCCTATAACCTGTGCCAAATCAGTGTCGGCCTGTAGGAGATGCCAATGTCTGGCAAATATCTTTTTAATAGCCCACCAGCGTTTGTTAAAGGTGCCAATGATTCTAATTGTTCTGTCCTTAGATTTTGTCTTATTTCTAGACAGAAGGGAGACCCTATCGCAATGTAGTGCCCGATGGTAAGCCTTATTCAATGTTTTAATATGCTAGTGCTTTCTCCCAAACGTGTAAAAACCAGAAACCAGTATGTCCGGTTCGGTAAGCACTAGAGGGCTGGGATTTGGCCACCATGTAGTCACAGCTTCGGCATGATTGCATGGCAATTTCCAGCCCTCTCCGAGCAACCGAACGGAGTATGGTTACCTGTTTAAATTGTGTTTTTACCATTGACTCCAATGGCAGAAAAATGCAATCTGTGCAACATGTGGTTTTAAAACCCAATATTTTATCTCCGGTTCGGTGGGTCGCAGCGAGCTGAAAATTGGCCACCATGGAGAGTCCTCTCCGGCATGAGGGAATGGCAAGTTTTAGCCCGCTCGGCCCAGCCAAAAGGAATATTTTGATGTATGTAAAATATTGTAAGTTCACTGTATTTTATGCCTACAGTAAAGCCCGCGAACGTTACTGGCCCTTAAGGAATGTTAATGGTCAGGGGGCGACAGTGTGTCTTCAGAAAGACCACTGATCAAAGGCTCATCCCCCAGATTGTGTATACCTGAGTCCCAATATTAGGGATAGAGCACAAATCACATATAAACGATTGTAAGCTCTATGACCAGTGTTCTTCGTGATTTTACCTGAATGATAGCTGATGCCCGATGAACTGCTAACCTGAATCCTGGTTATTTCATTGTCCCTTCCCTAAGTAAGTGTATATATTCCGTTTGTTATTTGTCCAACATTGTGTATCCACCTGTCTTTTAAGGAATAAAATCTCTTTATTATATCACAGTCGTATTGAATTCAACCCAGTTATTTGGCGTATTTTATAACCCTGAAAGCTACTGCTGCGGCCGAGTTTATTCGAGCATTTGCCCGTTCTCGGCCGCAGCAGTTACCTGGCGCGCGCCGGAGGGTGCCGGGCGCGCGCCGAAGCAGCGGAGGAGAGGCCCGCCGATCGCGGCTTCCCCCTCTCCTCTCCGGGTCCGCCTGGTCCCCCGGAACCCCCTGCCGCCGTCCCCCACATCGCGGGACACCAGAGCTCCCTCGGGGAGCCCTGGACGCGCGTGCAGGGGGCGCAGGCTCCCGATGACGCGTGACCGCGCGCACGCCGAGGGGCTGCCACTTGCAAGCCGGGAAATCTCCCGGCTTGCGGAACTGGCCACACTTCAATAAAGTGTGTCGCCAGTGTACCGTGACAGACTTATAATAAACTGGTGGCAGCAGCGGGACTGAATTGAATCTGTTACAGTTTACTGCGGGACTCTGTAACATAGTGGGAACTCGTGTAAAGTGCGAGTTCCTAAGGCTACTGATATTGGACATAATGTTGTACAACATATAACAGGGGATATAACACCACCTCATTGTTCAGCATACTTGCGAGAAGCATTTCAACAGGAGCGCAAGTGCCGGGCATCCGTCTGAATGGACCCGGGCACAGATGCGGGAGAAATGTATCAAGTATGGGCTGCAACCTGCAGCTGATAGTGCTGAATTGGAAGCGGTAATAATGGAGCGCGGAGCTGGAGGGGCAAGAATCCACAGCTGCCGCCGCCGTACACATCAACCCGGCCGGAGTGCCGGGGAGGGACCCAACTCCGGGTCGGCATTGATTTGGGGAGGGATCGGGTGACCTCCGAGACCACGGGAGACTTGCAGCAGAAGGGGCACTAGCCATTGCGGCGACCAGTCCGGTTTCCCCTGAAGTGCTGGCAAGGATAATTGCGTGGGGAGAGAAGGTGTTCACAGAGGAGCGGCTACAGTTCCTGGCACTGGCGATGAACCGACCCGCGTACCTCCTCCCTGCACATGGGGAGCGGACTTTTCCCCAGCTGAACCTTCACAGCTCCTCCGTGTTTGTGGAGGACAACAACGCAAGGCGTTAACTTAGCCCCTGGGCTACATGGACATGGAAGGAGAGTGGGGTGCCACCTGGATCTTGGTGGCTTGGTACCCGCAGAGGCAGGGGAACCGGCTGCTGCGGCAACGGTACTATTCCACCCTGCCCTGATATCCTTCATGAACATGGTGGGAGAGGGGGTCATGACAGCAGAACGAACACAGCTGCTGGCCTGGGCGATGGGAATGGTACCCCCCTCTCCTCTGGTTACAGCGGAGGTCTAGCAGGAGAGCCTGGCGGAGGAGTGTGTACCCAGCAGAGCCTCGGTGAGCAAGGAAACAGCCCCCAGTGATGTAGCCATGCTGGCCAAGGGAGCCAAGTCTAAAACTCTGTGGACTCCCAAACCTACAGTGCGCAGGGAAGCGGCGAATACTGGGGAGTCCAACTATGAGAGACTGTGCTACTTTTGTCACCAGAAGGGCCACATCAAAGCCCAATGCCCAGACCGTGAGCTGTGTGGCAGAGAACTCCATCAGGGGCACCGCTCAAGGGGTCAGATGCCTGTCTCTGTCTGACCCCACAGAGGATGCAAGCCCAGCCGTGGAAACAACCCCCATAGGGATGTCCCACGGAGAACCTGCCCTTGTCTCCCCTGTGCCAGCCGCAGTGAGCAGAGGATGTCCAAGTGTATCAAGATGCAGCCTGCAGATGACCGAAGCAGGCACCCACGGAGGGTTACCATTGATGACCGGCAAGCAGGCAGCTTGCCAGATTTGTGTGCTGCTTATATTCTGATGCAGCCAGAAGATTTGAGGGGGGAGGGGGTTTGTTCCAGGGTAACTGCTGAGGTGCGCCCTGGCAGTGACCTGGAACCAGCATCCTGCATGTTTGCTGAGGAATTGCCTGCAGTTGCGGCGATTCCTAGGAGCCTGACATCAGGGAGCGCAGCAGAAACCACTCCAGTTCCCCTGCATTTGGAACCTACATTTCCAGAGGTCTTTGAGGAGACTAGTGAGGTAAGCCAGACCTAGTCGCAGACTGACAATGACTTACTGTGCCCTATTACTGTACCCAGTTGCCCCCCTGTAGAAGTGACCGGTGGGTGGCTGGAGATAGGAATACCGGGGGTAGGGGAGGAAAGGCAGCTGGTAGGGCAGTTAGACTTCGCCATTACCCTGGTGGAGCATCAGGGAGTCTCTCAGGCTAGAACCCCACTGTTGCAGCCTGGCTATGGGCTGGAGGTATCAGGGGCAGGGGCCAAGTTAGACCACCCCTGGGATACCTGCCAGCCAGGAGCTAAGGCGGTTGCATCTGCACAGATGCCCCTGAACTCATCCTCGGTAATGGGGAGACTGCTTCAGGGAGAGGTGCCCACCCAGGGAGTTCCTGTAGCTAGGTTAGAAGTGCCTAGGGAGGAGCTGAGTGAGGGCTGCAGGTAGATAGGCAGCCAGAGGTAGCTGAAGGAGTGAAGGTGCTGGGCCTAGAGGAGGCGAGGCAGGGAGGCACTGTGGAGCAGGGGGAGATAGGGGGTCAGTGGAGTGTCAGGCAGAAGGCAGGGCTGGGCTGGAAAAGCATAGGACCCTTTGTACTGACATGCCAGGGAAAACACCCATGACTGATTTCCCAGGGCTCACAGGGGAGGGCAGCATAGTGAAGGAGGGGGAGAGATGCTGGCCCTAGAGGTAGGTGACCCATCTCCGGGTCCTTGGGTTGGTTCAGTAGCCCCAGGGCTTGAGAAGGGGGATGTTACCCACTTCTGTGGGGGCTACTGGCAGCCCAAGGCAGAGAGGGTATCAGGTGCTTGTTTTATGTCCCACATTGCTGAGGGGGCAGGGGCAAAGCATCTGAGCATTAGTAATCCCAGTAAGGGTTACTGGGGGATTCCCTTGACCCAGGGGGCAAGGAAGAGGGCAGTGATCAGCACTTCCAGTGGCTTCTGTGGTGTAGCAGTGATGCCACTCGGGGTGGGGACAGCCCTAGGGGAGAATATGGTAGGGTATGTAGGAGTAGGTCTGCAGGAGGATTTGCAGATGGGGCCCCTACCAGAGTGTGTTGTGACCTCCACCCTGACTGACTTGAACAGAAAGCGACAGTCTGTGCTTATTAGCTGGTCTCCTGCCTGTGAAGACAGGCCAGGCTGTGTGCCAAGTACAGCCTTATCTGCAGGGAGGCCCCTTCACTGTGGCCCCTGTCCACCATTCATTGGGTGGCTTGCAGAGGGTATCAGGGGAGAAGGAGAAACTGTTACGTTGGAGCCCTGCCCTGCAAGACTTGGACTTCACTATTCAATGTAACAGGGACAGTGAGCATGGTAATGGAAAGGAACTCTCTCTCAAAGAAAACCCCTTTGGACTTGTGTTCTTCAATGGTGCCAATAGTGCCTCATTTCCCGGGTGGGGTAATGGGCCACAGGACACCAATTGAGAAGGGGAGGTGCCACGAGAGGGGGTGGCTGGCCCGATAATAAAGGGGTTACCCCACAACTGGCCACCCCTACCATCGTGTGGGAGGTGAGGGGTTATCTATAAAAATGGTTACATTTATTTTTATTCCCCTGCCTCAGTACAATGTGTATTCCCCTTCGGTTGAAATGTATTTTCCTGATTACGTGTGTTTTTACTTTTACCATGGTTGCACCAAGCACCTACACTGGAACCAGGTCGGGAGGGAAAGGGTTAACTGTGTTAGTGTGTTTATAGCCCTTTGTTCCCCTTCCCGCCTTTTCACCCATCATTTGCCGGCACTGTCCATAGGTCGCCATTGGAGCTCCATAGAAGTGAATGGAGATTTCAAGGTTTTTGGCCCTATACCCAGGAAGACCAGCAGACGGCGCCCGAGAGGATGAGCGGAGCTTCCTTCCCCATTGAAATGAATGGCGTAATGCATTTCAATGGGAAATACCTTGAGTCCGCTCTCTAGGAACTGAGTTGGATGCCTGCCAAACCACAGTATCCGAAAATAGCTACAATCTCAAAGAAAAAGATTTTGATCGCTAAATTGCCGTGGGAACTCGGTTACGGCCAAGTTCACCATCAATTAAAGTTGGTAACTCCGGTACTTGGGCAGCTAGCAATAAAATTATTTTTGCCCCTAGCTCGTGGGGACACCCTCACTTGACCCCAACAGGGTCCGATGGGCAATGGCCGTGAGAAAGGGTTGCGCCCGCCACGAGGGTCGCCGCCATTGACCACAATGGCGGAGAAAAGCCGCTAGGTTTTAAAGCGGCTAAGTGCAAACGTGTAAAAACCTGAAACCAGTATCTCCGGTACGGTAAGCACTAGAGGGCTGGGATTTGGCCACCATGTAGTCACAGCTTCGGCATGATTGCATGGCAATTTCCAGCCCTCTCCGATCAACCGAACGGAGTATGGTTAATTATTTAAATTGTGTTTCTGCCATTGACTCCAATGGCAGAGAAATGCAATCTGTGCAACATGTGGTTTTAAAACCCAATATTGTATCTCCGGTTCGGCGGGTCGCAGCGAGCTGAAAATTGGCCACCATGGAGAGTCCTCTCCGGCATGAGGGCATGGCAAGTTTTAGCCCGCTCGGCCCAGCCGAACGGAATATTTTGATGTATGTAAAATATTGTAAGTTCACTGTATTTTATGCCTACAGTAAAGACTGCGAACATTACTGGCCCTTAAGGAATGTTAATGGTCAGGGGGCGACAGTGTGTCTACAGAAAGACCACTGATCAAAGGCTCATCCCCCCAGATTGTGTATACCTGAGTCCCAATATCAGGGATAGAGCACAAATCACATATAAACGATAGTAAGCTCTATGACCAGTGTTCTTCTTGATTTTACCTGAATGATAGCTGATGTCTGATGAACTGCTAACCTGAATCATGGTTATTTAATTGTCCCTTCCCTAAGTAAGTGTATATATTCCGTTTGTTATTTGTCCAACATTGTGTATCCACCTGTCTTTTAAGGAATAAAATCTCTTTATTATATCACAGTCGTATTGAATTCAACCCAGTTATTTGGCGTATTTTATAACCCTGAAAGCTACCGTGACAGGTTTATAATAAACTGGTGGCAGCGGCGGGACTGAATTGAATCTGTTACAGTTTACTGCGGGACTCTGTAACATAGTGGGAACTCGTGTAAAGTGCGAGTTCCTAAGGCTACTGATATAGGACATACTGTTGTACAACATATAACAGGGGATACAAACAACAATAATAATACCCTTAACAAGCGCTAATCTACAATGTGCAATTAACTCACAATAGTGTGAAAAATAGCAATAAATTGGTGATGTGAACGTGTTCACTAAATGTAAGTGGAAACCACTTCTAAGTGGTGTACAAGCTGCCAGAGAAACTAATAAACAGATCTTCCCAACCTGTGAAATAAATGCAAATACAAAATAAAAGTCCCGGCGCTACAAATGTCCCAGATACCGTGATCCAAATGGAAAGTCCTGGATGAAAAATTCTCAGATGGATGGCACAGGATATTTTCACAGAGTCCCAGGGAGTTGATAATTCCCTTTAACGATGTCCGCAGCGATTCTGGGGAAACATAAGAGGTACACACCAATTGCGCAGTATGCCACTACTCCTGACCCCACTCTGAACCAACGGACATAGAAACCCTACTTACAAGATATTATCTTGTACGTTCAAGGGAGAGGATCTGTGGCTGTGTCTCTGCTCTGTCTCAGTGTTTCACGGATCCCACGGAGGAGGAGCCAAGTGTTTGAGCCAGTCCAGCCACCTTAGTCGTGCCGATGCTGTGAGAGCGTACCTGCACCGCCCTGCCGCTGACGTCATCGGCTAGGAGTTTCAGAGAACGCCATTCAGGAAGGCTCCCTAGTGCGCATCAGGCTGTAGACAAGTGGCGGACGGCATCCGTGAGTCATATCGTCATCCCCCATATACTGTAAGTGTGGGTGATTTGTGTTTTAAAGATTTTTAATAAAGTGTAAACGTATTACACCATTGTGTCAATCCTCTGTTCCTGCATGATATACCTGACTTACGTCCCCTGTGAGTGCTGGTCGCTGCATGGAATAAGAAATCACTGCTGCCGGTCACGTGGGATCCGTGAAACACTGAGACAGAGCAGAGACACAGCCACAGATCCTCTCCCTTGAACGTACAAGATAATATCTTGTAAGTAGGGTTTCTATGTCCGTTGGTTCAGAGTGGGGTCAGGAGTAGTGGCATACTGCGCAATTGGTGTGTACCTCTTATGTTTCCCCAGAATCGCTGCGGACATCGTTAAAGGGAATTATCAACTCCCTGGGACTCTGTGAAAATATCCTGTGCCATCCATCTGAGAATTTTTCATCCAGGACTTTCCATTTGGATCACGGTATCTGGGACATTTGTAGCGCCGGGACTTTTATTTTGTATTTGCATATAACAGGGGATATAACACCACCTCATTGTTCAAGATATGAACTGTTTGCAGCGTACAGCCCAGCAAGAGGCCGACAGCCCAGCAAGAGGCCGACATCTGTCATGCAGCGCCTAGATACAAAAATTAATGATATCTTACACAGCAATAATTTATCAGAGAATGAAAAGATAAAAAGATACACTACTGTACTGCAGAAATACTTGGTGCATGCTGATGAAACAGCCTCTCTCCCTTTACACTTCCAGGATAACGTCTCAACAGATACTGCTGACAATCTGATTTGTGAGGTTGTTACTAATGTGAATGCCCGCTTCAAGAAAAATACAGAGTTATTGCTCAGTAAAATGTTTCAGGCTAAACATATTACAAGCTGGAATGACAAAGGGGAATTTATTTATAAAAAAACAGGTTATAGCCGGCCCTAATCTACTGGATTTGGTACACGGTGTTACACAAAATCACACTGTTACACAGCATTTAATACCCCAGAGATGGAGCCCTTTTCTGTCTGCGATGGCTGAACTGAATATCCCCTTAACGGTTGTAGGTAATGCGAAAAATAGAGAATGCCTTTATCGCTTAAAAATACGGACCCACAATACAGCACCCCCTCCTTCATCACCCCTTTTACAGCTTCAGAAAAGAACCTGATTTGCATTACAGTTATTTAAACTCCTCCGGTTTAACTTCACCGCTGGGGTTTTTACTAAACAAGAGGAGGGGTAGTCTATTAATGCCGTCGGCTGACTGGTTGAAACTGTAAATAAGCTGCTAATGTTCTATTTTTTTCCCCCACTGTAAATAAGCCATCTATTGCATGCCCTCTATACTATGTATCATACTAGCCTAACTCCTCTAGATGGCAGGTGCATTTAGTCTATTAATGCCTTAGCTACTGTTTAATACCTTGTTTACTTTTTTCCTTGTAAATACGCATTGTAATTAATTTATGCTTGAAATGTTGTATCTTTTAAAAATAAATAAATAACTATTTTGACTATTATACTCTTGTGCTTTTATTTTTTATGTACCCGTTGCTGCCAACACCTGTACAGCCTATATACAAATAATCTTTTTTTTCTCTGCTAGCTCCTGTACATACTATATACAAATAAAAAATATATAAAAAGATTTTGTCTGGGGTGGGATTCAAACCCATGAGGACATACATCCATTGGATCTTAAGTCCAACGCCTTAAAGCACTTGGCCACCCTGACACTTGAGGGTTTTATGCTCCTAATGCAATGTTCTGTCTGAATTAAAAAAAAACTGCTATGACCTCTTTTCATAGTCTTTTGAAATTTTCTGACATGCGCACTGCATTATTTCAGAATAAACATGCCCATACATGCCCGTATGAAAAAAAACTTGTCCGAGCATGTCCCACATATGTATACGCCACCCTCCTATCTACGTCAACAGTATGCACCAATCACAAAAAAAGGAATAAAAAATACACATCATAATAAAAAATTAAAATTGGCGCAGGAGGCGTCAACCATGGGATTTTTGCGTAGGGGGCGTCAACCACGGATTATTAGCGTAGGGGGCGTCAACCCCAAAAATTGCCGCTGGGGGCTGAGTCGGATATTGAAGGGGCGGGACTGGATACGGAAGGGGCGGGACACTGTATGCCCGCAGACCTGGCCAGTCCCCAGTACTGAGGTGGGTAAGGGTATAACACGCACCCACAGCAGTGAGGGCGTGCCCGGAGTGTGGTAATGCGTTGCTGGGCCTGGTAAGAAAAGGGTTAACGTATACTTGCAAAGTCCGGGGTGCCAGAGATCGGATAGTAGTGTCCGTGTGCCAGAGTTCAAGGATGGGAGAGAGCAGCGTAGTGGTGTCTGTAAGCCAATGTTCAGGGGTTGGAGAAAGCAGCGTAGTAAGTCCGTAAGCCAAGGTTCAAGGGCAAGAGAAAGCAGAGTAGTCAAATCCAAAGCAGTACAAGTCCAAGCCAGGGGAATCCAAACAGAAGCAGGGACAGGAACCAGTGCTGAAACAAACAAGGGAACTAGGCATAGACACTGCACACACAGGAGTCACAGGAAAGCTATGCAGAGCAATGAGCTAGAGGACAGAGTAGGACTATAAAGGAAGGAGAACCAATAGGGGAGAGAGGAGGAGCAGAGGGTTGAGTGAGAGTTTGCAGGGATAGGTCTGAGAGAGCAGGGGAAGAGATATGGCTTGTAAGCCACAGGGGGCGGAGCTGGACGGCAGATAACTGGAGCGTGTGCGCGCGCCCTCTGTAAGGGTACTAGGCGCGCACCATGTGTGTCACAGAGTGTAAGGGACGCAGCGCCGCGGGGGCGCTCGGCAAAGGAAGCGAGAGAGACGGAGAAGCGGAGGCGCAAGGTAATGTGGAGGCTGGGGGAATAGAGACACGCCGGGGGCCGCGGAGCGGAGCAAGTGATCGTGAATGCGCGCGCACACTGCGGAGGACGCGACCGTGACCTGAACGCGCGTCAGAGTATGCCAACCGCGCAGCAGAGGAACGGCCACGAGGAAAAGAAGGGAGAGAGTGAGGACGCAAGGAAGAGGGAGGGCTAGAGGCAGTGGAAACAGAGGTGACGGGGACACGCTGGGAAGCGCGAGTCCCCCGATTCATCACAGTATTCCCCCCTTGAGGATCGGACTCTGGACGATCCTGCCATGGCTTATGAGGGAATTTCCAGCGAAACTGCCTAAGAAGCGTAGGAGCGTGAATGTGGTGTGATGGTATCCAGGAACGTTCCTCTGGTCCATAACCCTTCCAATGGACCAGGAATTGTAATCTGCCTCTGGACCAACGGGAATCGATTATGGAGTGGACTTCATACTCTTGTTGTCCTTGAATGGTGACAGGGTTGGGTCTTTGCGGACGATCAGGAAAATGAGCGTTTTGGATAACCGGTTTGTGTAATGACACATGGAACACCGAGGGGATCCTCATGGTGGGGGGAAGTGCCAACCGATATGCGACCGGATTGATCCTCTCGAGAATTTTAAAAGGACCCAAGAATCTCGGAGCCAGTTTCTGAGAAGGAGTTTTTAGCCTTATATTTTTAGAGGATAACCAAACTCTGTCTCCGGGATTTAACGTTGGGCCCGCTTGCCGTCGCGATCTGCCTTCGTCTTTTAACAGCAGTTTGTAAGGTTTTTAGAATTTTTCTTAGTACAAGGAACACCCGCACAGCTGAGTAATGAAACCAATGTGAGGTGCTTACTAGGTAGGGACAAGATAGTATCACAGAGAAAAGGAAACCTAGTGTGCAAGCACTATCACAGCTGAATGTATAGTGAATGTGTTAAAATACTTTACCTATACCAATAAAAAAAATTAAAAAAAAGGGGGTTAAAATAAAACGTATGTCAAACAGTACGTGACTGTCATTGGTAACTTAACTCAGGTGAGTTAAGTTGATGAATCGTATGGAGATCCCTAATAGATGTTCGGGATCTATTGCTATGGATATAGCTACCTATAAATATAGGAATGGGGCCGTCAAGGGGCCACTGTTTAGATACCGTCCGGTCCCCTTAGGGACTGGGTCAGAACATATGTATGTAGCTTGCAATAATGCGTTAGTGATCTGTGGCAAAAATGCGGTGGTAGTGACAATCACTGTGACCACCCAGTGTTAGTACATAGCGATCTGCCTTCGTCTTTTAACAGCAGTTTGTAAGGTTTTTAGAATTTTTCTTAGTACAAGGAACACCCGCACAGCTGAGTAATGAAACCAATGTGAGGTGCTTACTAGGTAGGGACAAGATAGCTTAACCCTGAGTTAAGTTACCAATGACAGTCACATACTGTTTGACATACGTTTTATTTTAACCCCCCTTTTAGAATCTTTCTCCAGGAGTTTTGAAGAGTGGAGACATGAGAATCCGCTGCTGGAACACCAGAGGGGAGGGAGGAGAGGTGAAGACTGCTAGGGTGGAAACCAAAATTAATGAAGAAAGGCAACTCTTGCGTAGACTCATTTTTTAAGGAGTTAATAGCAAACTCGGCCCAAGGTAATAGATCCACCCAGTTGTCTTGAGACTCGGAGACGAAAAATCTGAGATACTGCTCCAGGGTTTGATTCCTTCTTTCCGTTTGACCATTGGTCTGAGGGTGATAACCCGAGGAAAATAGAAGAGAAATCCCAAGTCTCTGGGAAAACGCACGCCAAAACTTAGAAATTAATTGAGAACCTCTGTCAGAAAATATAGAAATAGGTACAGTGGCGGCCTAGCTGAGTCTTCAGCGGCCGCCACCGCAATGTGCGGGCAGACGCGGCTGTTTTTTTTTTCCCCGCCGCGCGTCACTGATGCGCGGTCACGCGTGCCAGGGTGCGTGCTCGCGTGCCCAGGTTTCCCCGAAGGTGGTGGCGGGATAAGGGGGGATGTGGGAAGCAGAGGGGGATACGGGGGACCCGGAGAAGCAGGGCAGAGCAGAGGCAGAGGTCGCGAACGAGGGGAAGGATGCGGGGAAGGATGCGGGGAAGGATGCGGGGAAGATGCGGCTGGCGCGTGGCGAAGTTCGGCGCCAGCCTGAAAACAACCGCAGGACAAGACGGGTAAGTGTGAGACTGAAGCTGGCCGCAGCAGTACACCGTGTAATCTGAAAATTTCTTTAGAAAAAATGTCGGCCAAAGTAGTTGAATTAGGAAGACCCTTGAGGGGTATAAAGTGTGAATGCTTGGAAAACCTATCTACTAAAACAAGGATGGTATTCATCCCTTTAGAATTGTGGAGTTCCACAATAAAGTCTGTCAAGGGAGAGGGGATTTGGCCCAGGATTAAAGGGGTTACACCCCATTTGGCCACCCCCTACTCTCACCTGGGAAGCAAGGGGTTAACTGGACTGGGGTCCAGTAATGTGTTTTTGCCTTGCTTCAGCCATCCAACTGTTTATTCCCCTGTATAAATGTATTGTCTCATCCTGGTGTTTGCACCCACACATACACTAGGGTTGATGCGGGAGGGAAGGGGTTAAAGTTAATTCAGTGATTATAGCCCTTCGTTCCCTTTTCCCGCCTTTTCAGGTTCCATTTTGCAGCCTTCCATAGGTCGCCATTGAGACTCCATGCATTCTAATGGCAGAAGTAGCGGTTTTGGACCAGTTTTCCAGCGACGATCAGCAGGTGGTGTCCGAGAGGAGGAGCGGCGGTTTCCCATTGTAAGTCAATGGAGCCATTGACTTCAATGGAGATTCCTCGACGCCGGCCTCGAGGAAAAGGTTGGCAGCCACCCAAACCGCAGACCGCAAAAGCGGATACAATGTCTTTGAAAAGAGTTGTATTACTTTGGTCAAGTTCAATGACAATTGGTGTGGGAATCTTAGGTTCTAGGGCACCTGGGAATAAAATTCTTGTTGCCCCTAGCCCCTAGGAACCCCCATACACGACCCCCACTGGGTCCAGGAATGAGAGACCCCTAAAGGGGTCGAGCGGAGGAGGGGGGTCGCGCCATTGACTTTAATGGCGGAGTGGAGGTCCCATTGAATCCAATGGTGGCGTGCGCCCATGCATTGTCTATGGCGGCGCCGGCCATTGATTCCAATGGGGAAAAGCTGCGTGGTGTGAAAACGGCTAAGTGTGAAATGTTGAAAAATGTAAGTCCATATCTCCGGTTCTGGAATGACCAGAGGGATGGGATTTGGGGGGCATGTAGCCAAGGTTCCGGCTTTAATGCATGGCCATTCCTAGCCCTCTCCTATCAACCAGACGGAGTGTGGGCGAATGTAAAGATTTGTGTTTTTTCCCATAGACTTCAATGGCGGCGGTTCCCCCATTGAAAGTCTATGGCGGGGAACTCCATTGACTACAACGGCGGAGTTGCTCCATTGAAGCCCATCGGAGCCCGTTGTTTTCAATGGGGAACGAGTGAAAAGCAGAGATTCATTTTTAAAGGGATGAATCCTGTATTTTAAAAATGTTTTAAAGTGCATTTATGTATCTCCGGTTCTGGAGGTCGCAGAGAGTTGAAATTTGGCCACTATGTAGAGTCACTGTAGGCATACAAAACTGGCAATTTTCGACCCACTGAGCCCATCAGAACGGAACCTATTAATATGTGAAAATATTAAACTGTATATGGTATTTTGGATCTGCTCTGAAAATGCAGACCCCATCTGCTATGCTAATAGGTCAGGAAGGGCAGCCGGATGGTTTAGCATAAGCCCTCTGATCAAAGGTTAACCACCCTGATTGTTTACACTAGGGCCAGGAACAAAGAAGTTGAGTGGTTTGTAAGTGTCATACTTCACACTTAAAGATTCTACTTCAAAGGAGCCTGCTAGCCAGCTAGGCGCCTAGGGTTAAGAGATGGGTTTTGAGATGGTATAAAAATGAGGCTCAGCCTATGCTCTATGTCTTTGTGATTTTCAAGATTGCTGTATGAACTGCCAGTCCAGATTTGACTGTTTCATCACCCCATCTTAAGTAAGTGTCTATATTTTGTTTGTTATTTGTATATCTTGTGTGTTCACCTTTTTCAAGGAATAAATTATATTTGATCATATCTCAGCCGTGTTCAGTTCAATCCAGGTATTTTTGGTGTAAATTATAGCTTGTCATAAAGTTACCGTGACAAAGTCCATAGAGATATGTTTCCAAGGTTGTTCTGGAATGGGGAGGGGCATGAGGAGACCAGAGGGTTTGTGATGGGTGGACTTGCTCTGGGCACAGACCGGACAAGCACTGGTGAAGTTGAAAATGTCCTTGTTCATCTTAGGCCACCAAAAAGTCCGTTTGATAAGATCTGCTGTCCTCTTGAAGCCTGGATGACCGGCCGATCTTGAAGAATGCCCCCAAAGTAGTATCTTGTGGCGAAAACGTGGAGCTGCGTACAAGCGTCCCTCTGGCACCATAAGTCTCCTGGGGATGTGAACCTGGGCTTTATTAATTTCATCCAACACATCGAAATTATTGGCGGAAATTATATATTTGGCGGGAAGAAATGTCTCAGAGGATTCGTTATAGTCGTTCTTCGTGGAAAACTGCCGAGAAAAAGCGTCACCCTTAATATTTTTGGTGCCGGGAATATAAGAGATGGTATAATTGAATCGAGAGAAGAACAGTGCCCAACGAGCCTGGCGGGATTCTAATCGACGAGCCCCATCAATATACAGTAAATTTTTGTGATCGGTGAGGATGGCTATAGGTTCCTTAGTTCCTTCAAGAATGTGCCTCCATTCCTGGACCGCCGTTTTAATGGCCAGTAGCTCACGGTTCCCAACATCGTAATTTTTCAGCCGAGGAGAACTTTCGAGAAAAGAATCCACAGGGATAGAGTTTTTCCTGTGGACTGGATCTCTGAGAGAGTACTGCACCGGCACCCACATCGGAGGTCTTAACTTCTAGCGTGAAGGGAAGAGAAGTATCTGGATGCCGTAGGATGGGTGCAGGCACAAAGGCTTTCATGAGGAATTCGAAGGCTTCTATGGCTTTGGGGGACCAAGTAGTCGGATCAGCACCCTTTTTAGTTAAGGCGGTGATAGGCAGGGCGATAGTAGAGAAATTACTTCTCTACTAGATGAACTTCCGGTAATAATTGGCAAAGCCAAGGAAGCGTTGCACAGCCTTGAGAGAATTCGGCAAGGGCCAGTCGAGTACAGACTTCAATTTCTCAGGATCCATAGTAAAGCCTTGGTTAGAGATAATATAGCCTAGGAAGGCTGTGGAAGTCTGATGGAACAGACATTTCTCCATTTTTGCGAAGAGGCGATTAGCATGAAGCCTAGAGAGTACCAGTTTGGTATGGCGAATGTGCTCCTCTAAGTTCTTAAGAGAAAATTAGGATGTCGTCCAAATATACGATGACGAACGTCCCCAAAACGTCCCGGAAGATATTGTTCATGAACTCTTGGAAAACAGCAGGGGCATTGCACAGACCGAATCACTAAATACTCATAATGTCCTGAACGTGTGTTAAACGCGGTTTCCCATTCATCCCCGTCTCTTATTCGAATAAGATTATAGGCCCCTTTTAAATCGAGTTTAGAGAATACAGATGCTCCTTGTAGACGGTTGAAGAGTTCAGATATTAAAGGGAGTGGGTATCGGTTCTTTACCGTAATTTTGTTAAGCCCACGAAAGTCGATACAAGGTCTTAGGGAGCCATCCTTCTTCTTCACGAAGAAGCCTGCCCCAGCAGGGGAGGTAGAATTGCGGATGAACCCTTTCGCCAGATTCTCTTGGATATAAGTCGTCATAGCTTCTTTCTCTGGCACAGATAAGGGATACGACTTGGATTTAGGGAGAATGGTTACTGGAATTAGGTCAATAGGACAATCGTAGGGGCGATGGGGTGGTAACACTTCAACTTGTATTTTGTTGAAGACATCTAGGTACTCGTGATACACTGTCGGCAGAGTGGAGAAGTTAGGGGAAGTGGTGTCCAGGCCAATGAGCACGGCAGCAGGAGAAGAGGTAACCGTCTTCTCCAAGGTGGTAGTCCATTGGATGGGTAACACATCGGTCCAATCTATATGCGGATTGTGAAGCTGCAGCCATGGCAATCCTAGAATGACCTTGACAGTAGGGGAATGAAAGACATCGAAGACCATTACCTCATTATGGCCATCCGCGGTGGTCAGGGTAAGAGGAATGGACTCCCAAATGATGAAGGCGGGCTGGAGCGGGCGTCCATTGATAGCCTCCAGGCCAATGGGTGATCTTTTCTTGACCAGTGGAATTCGGTTCTTGCAAGCGAAGGTGTGATCAAGGAAGTTACCACCAGACCCGGAGTCGATGAAAGCTTTCACTTCTACTAGATGATCAGCACCCGCCAGCGTAACAGGGAGCATAAGCTTCTTAGGTAGATCCTTAGGAAGAGAGGGGCAGGGGGAGATAGTACCCAGTGGAAGCCCCTCTACCTTTACTGGGATCCCGTTTCCCGGCTTCAGGCGACAGTTTAGGAGCCGGTGCTCAGGGGAACTGCAATAATAGCAAAGACCCTCCTCACGACGTCGTGCTTTCTCGGCTGCCCGAGGTTGTTGGCTACCGATTTGCATCGGTTCGGGAGCGTCCAACGCAGGAAAGGACGAAGGAGGACACCTATGAGAAACAGACGGAGGAGGAAGAGAATGAGAACAGTGACGCTCGTGTCATCGTTCTTGTGTGCGTTGATCCATACGGATGCTAAGTGTAATGAGTTCTTCAAGGGAAGAAGGCCGAGCGTGAGCTGCGAGGTCATCCTTTAGAGTGTCGGACAAACCGTGCCAGTATGCTGCGGCAAGAGCCTCGTCGTTCCATTGGGACTCTGCGGCGATGGTGCGGAACACCACCGCGTATCTTGCAGCTGACGTCCGAGCCTGTGTGATATGGAACAAAGAAAAAGCAGCAGTCTCCCTACGTGCTGGTGTATCAAACACCTGTTGAAACTCATGCCTAAACTTAGGATAGTCTTGGGTTAACTCAGGTTGGTGTTCCCAGAGGGGAGAGGCCCAAGCAAGAGCGTCGCCAGTGAGTAAGGTGTAAATGTAGGCCACCTTGGTACGGCCAGTAAGGAATAGGGAGGGGGACATCTCAAATTGAACTTCGCATTGATTCAAGAATCCTCGGCAAGCGAGGGTGTCCCCATCGTACCGGTTGGGAGGTGGTATACGTGGTCTTGGATTACTTATAGCCACAGGAACAGAGGGTGATGGGGTAATTGGGGTTTCCCGGGGAGACAAATTGGCAAGTTGTTGTGACACCGTAGTAAGTTGATTACTTACAAATTGCAATTGTTCCACGGAAACACCTTGGCCCACCTCAGGGGGGTCTGCATTTGTTTGGCTCTCCATAATGTAACGCCTGTATGCCCGCAGACCTGGCCAGTCCCCAGTACTGAGGTGGGTAAGGGTATAACACGCACCCACAGCAGTGAGGGCGTGCCCGGAGTGTGGTAATGCGTTGCCAGGCCTGGTAAGAAAATGGTTAACGTATACTTGCAAAGTCCGGGGTGCCAGAGATCGGATAGTAGTGTCCGTGTGCCAGACTTCAAGGATTGGAGAGAGCAGCTTAGTGGTGTCCGTAAGCCAATGTTCAGGGGTTGGAGAAAGCAGCGTAGTAAGTCCGTAAGCCAAGGTTCAAGGGCAGGAAAAAGCAGAGTAGTCAAATCCAAAGCAGTACAAGTCCAAGCCAGGGGAATCCAAACAGAAGCAGGGATAGGAACCAGCGCTGAAACACACAAGGGAGCTAGGCATAGACACTGCACACACAGGAGTCACAGGAAAGCTATGCAGAGCAATGAGCTAGAGGACAGAGTGGGGTTATAAAGGCAGGAGAACCAATAGGGGAGAGAGGAGGAGCAGAGGGTTGAGTGAGAATTTGCAGGGATAGGTCTGAGAGAGCAGGGGAGGAGACAGGGGAATAATTAAGAGATATGGCTTGTAAGCCACGGGGGGCGGAGCTGGACGGCAGATTACTGGAGCGTGTGCGCGCGCCCTCTGTAAGGGTACTATGCGCGTGCACCGCGAGTGTCACAGAGCGTGAGGGATGCAGCGCCGCGGGGGCGCTCAGCAAAGGGGGTGAGAGAGACGGAGAAGTGGAGGAGCAAGGTAATGTGGAGGCTGGGGGAATAGAGACACACCGGGGGCTGCGGGTGCCGCGGAGGGGAGCAAGTGATTGCGAATACACGAGCACACTGTGGAGGACGCGCCCGTGACCTGAACGCGCGTCAGAGTATGCCAACCGCGCAGCAGAGGAACGGCAGCGAGGAAAAGAAGGGAGAGAGTGAGGACGCAGGGAAGAGGGAGGGCTAGAGGCAGTGGAAACAGAGGTGACGGGGACACGCTGGGAAGCGCGAGTCCCCCGATCCGTCACAGACGCGTGGGCGGGGTTTTGGTCAAAGGGGCGGGGCTTAGACCAAAAGGGGGCGGGCACCTGTCAAATGCAAGTGCATATCCCAACAGAATTGTTAAAACCACAAATGTTTTGAACAAACTTCACCATACTATATGTATTTTCCTTTTGTTTGAGGTTGCGCTGATTTTTTTCTGGAACTATTCTGTAATCCTTGTATCCATTTTTTATTAGGTTTGGCAGGCTTATCATTAACATCAACACCATGTTCATGTAGGAAACACATCCAGCGATACTGGATAATGGATGATAATGTCTGCGTTTCCTTCGATTGTCAATACGTGTACTGTGCATGCATTACAAACAGTTCATACATACTGTACAGTTCGCACGTGCAGAAAATCAATGACACCCATATGCGTTATATACAGATTCCATATTACACGCCCATGCAGCTTAACGGTAGAATGTGTTCCAAACTCTGTAATTCATGCATCTATTTCTTCTTGATTATTAATAAATAAAAAATATTTTACAGATGAAACTGCACAAAAGACAGCCCAAAGATGCTGTCGGTTGAAGAAGATTGTGGGGCCTATTGTAGTAGCTCCGAACTTTTCATTGACAAACCGCACAGTTTGGCATATTCTGAAGTTAAAGAACTAAATGTGAGAAAAAACTCTATTTTCTATTGCAAATCGCATCTTCTAAACGGCTTCTATAAAAAGTGACAAATCGGACAGTTTAATTTGTAAATCATCCGGAATGTACTTGCTTCTGAAGTGGAATTACCTGAAGGTGGTGCTAGCTCCCTCCAGTGCCTGAAAACTGGCTTTTGCGTGGTGGTGAGGGTGGAGTCCCAATTTAATAGTATCTCCAGTTGTATATTTGTCCCTGTGATGGCAAGGGTCCCAGGGACTAGTTAGATAAAGTTTAAGCCTGGTCTGTCCCTGGCCCCTGCCATCCTTCCCTGCGGCTCATCTGGCCCCTTGCATCTTTTTTTAAAATGTACTCTTTAGTCCTGTGTAATGTAACTGCAAGTGCCACATTTGTGTTTTGTGCAATAAAAAAGCAGAACCAAAGTCTCTGAACATGCTGAGAAACCCTTTGTGCTGCCGGCATGTCCCGAGAAAATGGCTACTGCTGTGTCTGGAGGGGGAGGAGAGGTTCAGGGACAAAGGCTGCAGATCAGGCCTGGTGACCCTCTGCCCGAAAAGCGGAGCAAATGGTTGCCTCTCAAGCCAGAATGGCACCAGCCCAGCGGGAGATATCCTGTTGGCCAGGGAAAGCCATTGTCGAGTTACTCTGGTGGATGCTGCTCTCATTGGTTCATGTGAACTTCCCTCCACAAACTTTTTACCTTTTTTTAACACCCTCCCAGCCCTGATTGGATAATGCAGGCTAGCGCTCAGCTCCAGATTGTCCACGAACAGCATCCGGGCTGTGATTGGTCACCAGCTCCTCTACCATGCTTTCCTATGGCAGCGGGGAAGCTAGATAATGGGAACCCAATCAGCGTTCCACAGTACACTCGGCTCCTAACATGTAGGTCAGGGGTGGGCAACCTATTTTTCAATATAGCCAAAGGTGTGGCGAATGAGAAGGGAAAATAGCCACACCATGTAAAAAGTGAGATATTATGTCGCGCATTTGAAAATGTCATTCTTTTTTGTAAAGCATTCTGGGAGAGATTTGGGGATTGAGCGCCCTCCCAGCATTTTTTACGAAATAGAATATGAAATGGTGCAAATGCGTGCATACATGGAGTGAAATTTAGAAACAAATTACATAACGGTCAGATAATTTATAAATAACATACCAGCAGTCATACAGGGTGAGCTATACTGATTTTAATGCTTCTCTCCGACTACTTCCAAGATTGTTGTAACAACCCTCCTCCTCCCTCTCACACCCCCCTCATCCTCCCTCTCATACCCCCCTCCTCCTCCCTCTCATACCCCCCTCCTCCTCCCTCTCACCCCCCCCTCCTCCCTCTCACCCCCCTCCTCCCTCTCACCCCTTCTTCATCCTCCTCTCACGCCACCACCACTACTCTCCTCATCATCATCTCCTCACCCCCATCATCATCATATCATCTTATTTCACCCCCTTCATCATCTCATTTCCCCCCTCATCATCATCTCCTCACCACCCTCATCATCATCATATAATCTCATTTCCCCCCATCATCAATGTCACGGTAGCTTGAACAGGGTTATAATAATACACCAAAATATCACTGGGTTGAATCGAATGCGTCTAAGATATGATAAAAATAGTTTATACCTTGAAAAAGGTGAACACACAAGATATACAAATAACACACGGAATATGAACACTTACTTAGGGTTTGGGGCAATGAAGCAATCAGGATCTGGATTGGCAATTCATTCACGATACAGGATACAAAACGAAGTCCCAACGAAGACACTGCGCATAGAGCTTACACTCGTTTATATGGAGTTTCAGCCCTACACCCTAACATTGGGTGCCAGGTATTGGTTACCAATTATCTCCACCCAATTACCCCTTGCCACCTCACGTGGGAGCAAGGTAATACCAGCCCACAGGGGTGGGCATTATTCTAATCAGGAGCTCATTTCCCTATCCCCCTCCCAAAAGGCTAGGCGTCTCCAAGTCTGCCAGAAGAATATCTGGACAGGAAAACCTTTGTCTGTAAGTGTGAAGTACAACACTTACAGACCACTCAAGCCCTGTGTTTTCCGCCCTAGTATACACAAACAGGGTGGAGACACCTAGATAGCGGCAGACAGAGAAGGGTATGTAGACCAGGACCGAAATGAGGGGAGCAACCTGCCTCCTTAGACGCAGAGAGCCAGCTGGAACATAACAGAGGCGGATCCACAGTAGGAGAAATCCACCCCCACCCCCCACAACCCCCCCTCCCTCCTATCCTAGGGGATGTATGTATGTCTGTCTGCCCGGTTTGTCTGTCAATGTAGGTCCTTGCACACGACTGGTGTATACATTTTACCTGATGATACTGTATTATAAAAGTATACTCTGTATGTAAATGATATACGTGCCTAATAAAATCAAAGTTGAAAAAAAAACATGGTGGTGAAGCCTTTGATCAGGGGGTCTGTTGTAGACACATGGTCGTCCCCTGAACATTAACATATGGCAGAGCCAGTATCTTTCGCGGGCTTTTATACTAGACCCAAAAGACAGTACATTTATTAATACACAAACATATTAAAATAATCCGTTCTGTGGGTCTGAGCGGGCTGACATTTGCCAGGTCCTCATGACGGAGGACCCTTGTCATAGTGGCCAAATATAAGCCTTCCACGGCCCCCGGAACCGGAGATACCAAAACCAAGTTAAAATCCCCTATTAACTTTAATGCAGGATTCTCCGCTATAGGCTAAGAGAAATCACTGCATTTCACTCTTCCATTGAAATCAATGGGCTCTGCCGCTATAGGCTTTTAATGGAGCAACTCCGCCATTGAAGTCAATGGGAAAACCACCTTTTTCACATTTACCCATACTCCGTCCGGTTGATCGGAGAGGGCTAGAAATTGCCATGCAGTCATGCCGGAGCAGTGACTACATGCTACCAAAATCCCAGCCCTCTGGTACTTACGGAACCGGAGTTATGGGTTTTCACTTTACACACTTTGGACTTAGCCGTTTCAAAGCCACGCGGCTTTCCTCCATTAGAATCAATAGGGCCGGCGCCTCCATAGGATTCAATGGGACCTCCGCTACCATTGAAGTCAATGGGAAACACACACTTTTTCACAGTTAACCCTACTCTGTTCGGTTGAGAGGAGAGAGCTGGAAATTGCCATGCAGTCATGCCGGAGAAGTGACTACATCCTGGCCAAATCCCAGCCCTCTGGTCCCCACAGAACCAGAGTTATGGGTTTTCAGTTTACACTGTTTTCCACTTAGTGTTTGAAAGCCACGCGGCTTTCTCCGCCATTGCGGTCAATAGTAGGACCCTCCTGGCCGGCGTGACCCTTTCTCGTCGCCATTAATTGTCGGACCCAGTTGGGGTCGAGTGAGAGGGTTCCTAGGGGCTAGGGGCAAAAATAATTTTATTCCTGGGTGCCCCAGAACAAAAGTTCCCACGCCAATTGGACGTGAACTTGACCGAGGCCTGATCAAAGCTCTTTTCAGACATTGTTTCCGCTCTTGCAGTTTTGCGGTCTGGCTGGCTGCCAGCTCGTTCCTGGAAGCTGGAGTCGAGGAATCCCCATTGAAATGCATGACTCCATTCACTTACAATGGGGAACCGCCGCTCCTCCTCTCGGGCGCCACCTGCAGGTCTTCCATGATATCAGACCCAAATAGCCGGAATCTCCATAGGGTTACATGGGGATCCAATGGCGACCTATGGAGAGACTGCAAAACGGAGACTGCAAAGGTGGGAAAGGGGACAAAGGGCAATAAACATGTTAATGTAATTAACCCTTTCCCTCCCGACCTGATCCCAGTGTATGTGGTTGGTACATACACTGCAAAGGCACAAACACCAATAATTGTACCCATATACATTTCTATCAAATAGAACACAGTTTGCCCTGAGGCAGGGGAATAAAAACACAGGAATTCCCTCTAAATGTGGGAATAGGATAACCAAGGGACGTACCTTTTGGTTGTGAAGTAGGGGAACATTTGTATTATAAGTACATTTCTGGTTAACCGCTCACTTCCCAGACGGTGGAAGGGGGTGCCTAATGGGGATGATCCCTTAATTACTCGCTTGGCACCCCTCCCCCGTCACAATCATCTCATTTCCCATCATCATCTCATTTCCCATCACCTCCAAACCAGCTGAGACCAGCTGGACAAAGATTTTGAGGTTAATGTATCCTCCCTCCGCAGGGTTTAAGCTCGTCCCTCCCCACTTTCCAAATGGGCAGTTCTCTTTCATGCAACTGGTTGTGACAGATCTAAGGCGATCATTCTTCCTCTAACTATAGAGGTAAATAAGAATTTTAATCAGTTAGTGTTAGGACCTGCAATATTTGGTCATGCTTTGAAGTGGCTTGCAGGCTTAAAATGCTTTGGCCAAAGGGTTTAACTAATTGACCCTTTTTTCAAGAGATATATAGGTATTGCACTGTTTATTTTTGTCATATTGGATGTAGCTTTGGACTTCTTTGTTTTTTGTCATATACATTTAGTCACGCCCACTAGCATTCCAATTGACACACACACACACACACACACATATATATATATATACACATATATATATCGAAGAAGAAAACAGGTGCGCAAATCTCATCAGGACATGGAAGATAGAAATAAAAACACCAAATAGTGCAATATTGTCAACTACAACAAATATAATCAGTGTTGAAAGCTCTATAAAGTTTGCACTCACGTATACAACGTGATAATAGGGCGTTGTGGTTGTTAGAAGTTACACTGGCGACACACTTTATTCGAGCTCGGCTAGTCCCACGAATTCGGGTATACCCGGGTGTATTGAGGTTTGTGACTGTTTTCTGCCCGAGTGCATTGCGTTATTTTCCAGGCAGGGATTGAAGCATTTTATTCCCGCTGGCTGCAATACTGCACAGTATATATATATATACTGCATTACAATTCATGAATTTATGCCATCTGGTAGACACGCGAAGCATTGCAGCCTATTAAATCCTAATCATTATCATTTAACAGATCAGCCGCCCGTCAGCCAGGCATGAACCCAGGCTGGGAAGGCAAACACAACGGGGCTTGTCAGAGGTGAGGAGCGGCGCATTCAAGGTATCTGCCAGGTACATACTGGGTATTTGCTCGAATAAAGTGTGTTGGTGCAGTACCAACTTTAATTTCCAGATAAGTACTCCGGATCAACACCAGTAACAACGTTTGTTGTAGTTGACAATATTGCACTATTTGGGGTCTTTATTTCTATCTTCCATGTCCTGATGAGATTTGCCCACCTGTTTTCTTCTTCAATTGCTGGTTGGATTTGGTCTGAATCCTGTGTCGGGAGCTGCATTCTTTAAAAACAGTATACTGTTGAGACTTCCGGTGGTGACGTCACCACACATGCAAGCCTAATCCGGAGCTCCCTATTCCCCTCCATTAAAAGGTGCCAGAACGAGCACGAAAACCACTCGAATCGCTAATAAAACGAGAGGGCAGCAAGAGCTAAGGCTAAGGATGGCTAAGCAACAAAAAAAGGGACCGATGCAGAGCGTCTCCGCTTATTTCACCCCGACGAAGCGCCCGGGAGATCAGGAGGAGCTGAGCCAAGATGGCGCCGACTCCAACATGGCAAGCGCTCCCGCCTGCGAGCAACCCCTCCCGGAGAACATAACTGCCAGCCACCTTATTACCAAGGACTTCTTGGAGGACTATATGTCCCAAATGTTCTCCAAGCTTAGGAAAGATGTTAGTCAAGACTTTAATAGTGCCATTAATAAAATAAAACAGGACATAACCGAAATCTCCCAAAGAACAGAATCACTGGAGAGCAGGGTGGAGGAAGTGGAAGCGGTACAGTCATCGGCCGAGGACGAGATCAACCGCCTCAACCATGAGATTAACCGACTGAAAGATGGGTTAGAGGACCAGGAAAACCGGGACCGGCGTCAGAACTTAAGGTTCCGGAACATTCCTGAGTCGGTTCCCACAGAAGCCCTCACATCCTACTTGCAAGAAATCTTCCAGCACCTGGTCCCAGATTTAAAAAAGGAAGATATGGAGCTAGACCGAGCTCATAGAGCCCTCGGTCCAAGACGAGAGGACCCAAAGAGACGCAGAGACGTCATCGCTCGCTTCCATTCATACACCACCAAGGAGAAAATAATAACAAAAAGCAGAGGGATGAACCAAATCCCGTTCCAAGGCGAGCAGATCCAAATATTCAACGACCTCTCCAGAATAACTATCCTCCGACGACAAGAACTGAAGCCTCTGACCCAGCACCTACAAAGCCACAATGTGCGCTATAGATGGGGCTTCCCGTTTAAACTTAGCGTTCTCGCTAAGGGCAAGCTCCATTCTATCTCCCACATTGAAGATGCACCCGGCTTCCTGAGACTCCTGGACCTACCAGCCATCCAGAGACGAGGCCGTGACGAGGATGAAGAAGATACCAACCTACCTCGACACCAGCGCGGTTCCAGATCTTCGGAACGTCTAGCCCAGCAGAAGTCGTCTAAGACGCCGTCGGGACCCTAAAGAGAAAGAAACAACAGACCAAGAAAAGCCGTGCCGCCACCCAGCCCAGCTGAGATGACACCGCCAAAACGGACTGAACAGCAATACCCTCCTCCTTACCTGCTCCCCTCATGCCTCTCCCAAAACAGCTCCCCGGCACCTGAAGAAAGGATCCCCTCCCCCTCCCACCTCCTCACCCCCTCTATCACCCCCCCCCATATCCTTCATACAGCCCTATAATATACACTAGAGCCAGAGTTCTCTCCCTCCCACCCCCCACCTCTCCCACTCCCCCACACAACCTCCCTCACCCCATCAACACCAACACCCTAACCCCCCCCCCCCTTTCCCGCTAGAGCCCTATTCAGAAGTAAATCCTCGCCCTAGAGTTTCCCATAAGCTTACCCTGGCCCCATCCACCATCTCTCCTCCCCCCTCTGCTCTCCACCTACCAGAGGAGACTCGAGGAGTGGGGCAGCCAGAGGGGCAGGATGGAGCCCAATCGGGGACCCAGCGGCAGACTGGTAAAGTAAAACAAAAAATAAATAAACATCAATAAAATGAAAACCGGGTTCCAAATAACCATAAGGGGGCGCAGCTAAATAAGCCGTGATAGCTCTGCAGAGCCCTAGATCTCAAATGGCACCCCCCAGACCCCCCCCCTCCACCTCATAGCCCACCCCCCTCCCTGTTCTCCCCCCTCCCTCCCCCCGCCAACTAACAACTCTATGCCACCCCCCCTCCAACCCTTCCCGTCCCTCCCCACCACCTACCCAAGGCCGGAGACCCAGCAACATATACAATACATGAAGAGCAAATAAACGCCTCAGCTTTCCTCATCCACACCCCCTCCCCTCTCTTCACCGCCCCATATAACTACCACTCACTAAGAGAATGAAGCACTTCAAAGATGCCCCCCCACCTGCCCCTGTCCCCCCCCCTCCCCCCCCTCCCGACCTGCTTTAACCCTTCCATCTCCTCCTATGAGAACACATAGACGCTGGAGAAACAAAGGACCCCCGGCTTACCTTGAGGGCAAAAGCAGGAGACCAGCCGTTGAAAGCAGAGAGGAGAACTAACAGCACCCAGTCTCAGTCTCTGAGTCAGCCGGGTACAGTAAACACAAAACGAACAATCTGTATCAGACTTGACCATGAGAGGGCGCTCTCCCATTAGTTAGCAGATTTTGAGCTAAAATATAAAGAATCATTCAGCTACAACGTGGTTTAAGATCCCTCACAATAAATGTTCCCCCTCCCTCCTCTGCCCTCCCCCTTCCATCCCCCCCCCTTCTTCCCTTCCCCTCCCTTCTCCCCCCGCCCCTTCCCCTCACCCTCCCTTTCCTTTAGGCCAGTGGTGATTCCAGAGTCGTCCCCCCTCCCCGCCCCCTTCTCTCTTCCCTCCCCTCTCAAGAGATAAGAGCTCAGCCGCTTTTACCCATTCGCTAATATACCCATAATTAAGCCTACTGCTCACCAATTCCTATAACCCCCTTCCCCCCTCCCTCCCCCCTGCCTACCCTTCTGCCCCCCCCCATACCCCCTCCCAACTCCCTCCCCCCCTATGCATTTGTCTACCGTTGCATCTGACAAGATACCCCTACACAGCCCCCCCATGTTGGGGAAAAGAGCTCAAGAGATGCCTTACAGGTTCCACACCGTAAAAGAAATAGATCCAGATTAAAGAATGACAAGGCGAAACCAGCAAACACCCCCACCCACCCCCACCCTTCCCCCCCCTCCACATTCCCCCCCCCCCACATATGAACCAAGGCACCAGAAACAAAAAATGACAACATGTAAAACCTGATAGGAAATATTCTATAAAGGTGCTCCCTCTCTCTTTCGCTATTACCAGGTTGTTAAACAATTGTACTGCAATGTTGAAAATGTACCATAAATGTATATTACCCCGTGTACGCCCCCTCTCCCCCCCCCCCCCTCCTACACCCCCATCCCCTGATCCTCTACCCTCCCTACTCCCCCCCTCCCCCCCTATAATCAGTAATCTACTGAGCAAAGTAAACACCCAAGTCCAACCCGACTATGTCCACAAAGACCCCTAGAGAAAGGAGATCAAAGAGGCATCTCTCTCTCTAACTGCAAAAGGACTAGCCTAGACAAGTGTAAGCCCCTTACTACCTCTAGAAATAGAGAAACTACTCCCGCCACACACCTGTTAATAGTGGTTCCCTCCCCCCACAGTAAGGAGGGTCTAGGGTCTAACACCATGCTCCGCGACAGGCCCATGTTCCCGGAAGTCCCTTCAGGGGCATCTCGCCCCACTACCTTTTTCACGCAAGTGTCAAAGGCTATTTTCCTTAGGCCTCCCCAAGGCCCACCCAGTTTTTTCCTCCCTTATGTGTTCCCCTCCCCTCCTATTCCCGTTCACAGCGCAGGCCCCCCCTCCGCGACCCCCTCTACCAAGGGCCCAGGCCTGAGCGCCGCCCCCCGGTTCCGAGCTCCTGACATGGGAAGAATAGGAGCCACAGGGCCTAGTGCCCTGAAAACACCATAAGAAAAATAATGGCCTCCATCAAACTAATTTCAATTAACGTCAAAGGCCTCAACTCAGCAAAAAAGAGGAAACTAGTCCTTACAGATCTTAAAAGATCTAAAGGCGATATAGTCCTAATGCAAGAAACCCACTTTAACACCCAGACGCCCCCTAACACATTTAAAAGTGTATTCCCCCAGGCATACTACGCCTCCTCCCCTAGCAAAAAAAGAGGAGTAGCTATCATCATCAGGACTGGAGTCCCATTTGTTCTGACAAAATCACACCCGGACCCCGAAGGGCGCTCGCTGACACTCAAGGGCACCTTAGCAGGATCCCCAATCGCAATTGTTAATGTGTATGCCCCCAACGATAATCAAATTCTCTTTCTAACCAATCTACTAGAATCCCTAGACCAACAATCCCTATCCTCTCTGATCATTGGAGGAGATTTTAATATGGTAGCCTCATATATAAATGACAAATCCGGCCCCGGCCAAATAAGCCCAGACCACACTCCCTCCCCGAGCAGCGCCCAGGCCCAAAAAAAAGCTAAGAAATTCCGTGATATCATGGAGAACTATTCACTGACCGATATATGGAGGGCTCAGCACCAGGGCCAGAGGGACTATACTTTTTTCTCCACCCCTCATCAGTCCTATTCGAGGATCGATTATTTTCTGGGCACCAGTAACATCTTCCAGGCTTCCTCCCAGTCCAACATCGGACCAATCACCTGGTCCAATCATGCATCGATTGACCTCTTCTTAACCCTACCCTTTGTCAAAAACTACCAATATAAATGGAAGCTAAATGACTCCTGCCCCGACACTGAGACATCAATACGCCAAAAACTGATAGCATTCTTTAAGTTTAATAAAGGCTCCGCATCAACCCCAGCCATGCTCTGGGAGGCTCATAAAGCTACTATCAGAGGAGACTTAATCTCCATGGCCTCATACAAAAAAAAGCAAAAACTTAAACTCAAAAAAGAGCTCACAGAAAAGATCTCCCAGCTAGAAGCCCAACATAAAATCTTGGCGTCTAAAAAGACGCTAAAGCAACTAACCCTACCCAGAGCTGCCCTCAAACACACACAGCTGGAGGAAGTCGAAAAAGCCCTTCGATGGTCAAAACAAAAATACTTTGACAAAGGCAACAAAGCCGACAAGCTCCTGGCCTCGAAGCTACGAGGCGCCAGAGCAAAAGCCCAGATAGCTAAAATTCAGACAGATAAAGGACAGGTCACATATCTAGAGAAGGAGATAACACAGGAGTTTGCGAAATTTTATTCAGACCTGTATAATCTTCACCCCCCAGACCAGGACCCAGTTAATATCAATAAAATAACCCAATACCTAGAGCACTGCAGTCTCCCCACCCTTACCTCCGAAGAAATAGAGAGCTTGAATAAACCTATAACCCAAGAGGAACTTTCCCAAGCTATAAAATCCCTTAAGACAGCAAAAACACCGGGCCCAGACGGCTTTTCTAATATTTATTATAAGATGTTTATACCAATCCTATCCCCCTACCTTCTCGAAATGTATAACTCTTTCCTACAAGGAGAGCCGATACCCTCTACCATTACAGCAGCAAATTTAGCGATCATTCACAAAGAGGGCAGAGACCCACTCCTTTGTGGGAATTATAGGCCTATCTCCTTGCTAAATACCGATCTCAAAATCTACAGCAAGATCCTGGCAAACAGGCTAAACCCAATTCTCCCTAGACTGATACATGTAGATCAAGTAGGATTTGTGTCCGGAAGACAGGCCTCCGACAACACCCGCAAAATAGTGGATATAATCGACCATGTGCATCTCTCTGGGACCAGGGCAATGATTCTGAGCCTCGACTCTGAAAAGGCGTTCGACAGGATCAAGTGGTCCTTCCTAGACCAGACCATGCTGAGGTTTGGATTCTCAGGACCTTTCCTGGAAGGGGTGAGAGCTCTTTATCACAACCCAACAGCATATGTCAAACTGGCAGGTGGTTTCTCAGACCCAATAAAGATTAGAAACGGGACCAGGCAAGGCTGCCCACTCTCTCCCCTACTATTTGCCCTAATTATAGAGCCCCTAGCAGCTACGATCAGAGAAGAACCCAATATAAAAGGTATTCAAATTGGAGATAGAGAACACAAAATTTCACTGTTTGCAGATGATGTAATTTTGACTCTCGCTGCCCCCCACACGTCCCTTCCCAACCTCCAACGGCACCTGACACAATTCGGCCAAATATCTGACTACAAAGTAAATATGGACAAATCTGAGGCCCTACATTTATCTCCCCCCCCCCCAGGACTGGAAACTCATTCAAGCCAACTATAAATACCGCTGGAGTTCCTCCTATATTAAATACCTAGGTGTCAAAATTTCTAATTCCTATAATACTCTATATCAATACAACTACCCCCCTTATTTAACCAGATTAAAAAAGACCTAGAAATCTGGAAAAAACACCAAATCTCATGGTTTGGGAGAATGACGGCAGTAAAAATGAACGTTCTCCCAAGACTGTTGTATAATTTCCAAACCCTCCCAATCCCGGTCCCACAAACATCGCTTAAAAACATGCAGTCTCTAATCCTCCAATTCATTTGGAATGATAAAAGGCCCAGAGTCCTTCGATCAGTGATGCTCTCGTGTAGAGAGAGAGGAGGTGTGGGGGTCCCCGACCTAGCAAAATATTATCTCGCAGCACAGCTGAAGCAGGCTGTAGTTTGGAATTGCGACCCGGCCTTAGCTTCATGGCTAGAGATAGAGTCACACTACGCCCGCCCCCTCTCCTTCCAGGTGGCAATGTGGTCCACTGGCAGCAGCGGGGCCAAACCACCAAGGTTTGCCCTGGGAGCAATGGGATGCACGTGAGAAGTATGGCTTAAATGCAAAGGGAAGTATGGTCTGGTAGCATCCCCTCACAGCTCACCCCCATCTTCGGGAACCCAAAATTCCCACCAGGGTGTTCCCCAAGTCAATTTGACCAATTTCAGAGTCATAACATTAGGATGGTGGCCGATCTGCTGCAGAAAAATGAGATCGCTACTTTTCAGGCGATTAGGGACAAATTCGAGATCCAGGGCTTCCACCTGTTTAAATACTTGCAAGTCCGACACTTCCTTTTATCCCTCTACCCAACCTCTAAATTCCCCAAACTAACCAGATTCGAAATTCTGTGTGCCAAAAAAACTTACCAAAAAGGCCTGATCTCTCAAATATACAAAGGATTAGAGTCACCTTCCACACCACCCAGCCATCGATATATGCAAAGATGGTCTGAGGAACTAGGCCTGTCAATAGACTCGGAAGATTGGGAGGAGATCTGGGAGCAGGCCCCTAAAACGTCAATTTGCACAACAATAAAAGAAAACATATATAAAATCCTATTTCAGTGGTACCTGACTCCCGCTAGGCTGAGCCAGATCTACCCCGGCGCGGTTGACCTGTGCTGGCGTGGATGTGGTCAAAAGGGGGACATGGCCCACATTTGGTGGTCATGTCCGGAGAAACAGAGATTCTGGACCATGATCCAGAGGCTCATACACGAAGTCACGGGACTATCCCTACCCTTGGACCCATTGACCCTGGTGCTGAACAAACCAATCGAAGATCTCCCCTCACCAATGTCCAGACTAGTAACGGCCATATTGACGGCGGCCAGGTGCTCCATAGCAGCCGCTTGGAAGCAGACTAAAGCCCCCTCTAGAACAACTGTCACCAGGAGAATTAATGAAGTTATGACTATGGAGAAATTGACCGCCATGCTCCAAAAGAAAATACCCCAGTTCCTGAATACCTGGGACCCCTGGATAGCAAAATAAGCTCAACCGAACCGAGTCGCGGAGGCAGGAGCGCGCCACCCCCCTCCCCCCCTTCCCCCCCCCCCCCCGGATCCTGGGGGAGGAGAGGATGTTACAGAGTCCCCTGGACGACTCCCCCTCCCTCCCCTGGGTCCCTCCTCCCCCCCCTATACCCTTGTATGTCTTTTTCCTCCCCCCCTCTCTCCCTCCCTTTTAAATCCCCCCACCCAAGAAAATGGAAAATGTTATATGGTCACTCACAGACTGTAAAAAGCATCACTGTCATGGGATCATGACACCCTTGTATGTACTGCATTTGTGCCCAATAAAAAAATTGTTACAAAAAAAAAAAAAACAGTATACTGTTTATTGTTATTTTGGTTTAAAGTGGTGTTATTTGCGCTTGATTATTTTATCACTATATACATATATATATAAAATGTTATGCTATATGCTATACGGTGGAGGGTTTTTAGTCACCTTTTCACCCACCATAACTTAAATAATGTGTGGTGAAGACCTACTCATGTCTCAGTTTGCAAAGCCAGTACATCCAACCTCACACTGATGAGACCCACAAGGTCGAAACAGTCTGTCTGTGAGTGGCTATGTGTAAAAGCTGTGTTTAAAGCAGCATGTACTGTATTGGCTTAAGGGGTTTCCATGTAATGTGGTCTTGAGACAAAGGATGGAACAGTGTGCTCATTTGCATGTCATTTTCTAGAATCCTTTGCTGCAGTGGAAGCTCTGTATGCTAGGTGATAATGGCAAAAATCAGGGTTGCAGACATGTCTAAGACATGTGAATGTGCTCACAAGTAATATTTATATATGCATATATATATATATAATCAAAAAATAAATAGATGATACCGTTCTGTGGCTAACGAAATGCTTTTATTTGTGCGAGCTTTCGAGATACACTGATCTCTTCTTCCGGCGATGTTACAATGAATGAAGTAAAAGGTATACTTAAAAACAGTGTCTCTTGGAATGTTATCTGTGCTGTTCCTTCCCCCGGTGTGGATGTGTTTTATGGCTAGAGGAACAGCACAGATAACATTCCAAGAGACACTGTTTTTAAGTATACCTTTTGCTTCATTCATTGTAACATCGCCGGAAGAAGAGATCAGTGTATCTCGAAAGCTCGCACAAATAAAAGCATTTCGTTAGCCACAGAACGGTATCATCTATTTATTTTTTGATTATTGAAGCTCGGCTAACACGGTACTGATACCTCTACATATATATATATATATTAATTTATTTTTATTTTTTTAGAGCTTGCTGGGTATCTGTGTTTTTATGGTATTTCTACCCTCCAGATCTTTACTGTAAGTCTCCCTAACCCTTTTTGTTTCCAGACATCATCTTTGGATACATTTAGATTGACGGCTTTAGATTTAGATTGGTTAATTTTGAATCCAGAAATTCTATTGAATTTCCCTAGGAGATTGAATAGGTTGGGCAGGGAGGTGAGAGGCTTAGACTGTCAAAATGACATTGTCCGTGTATAAAGCTACTTTATGGGCCTGCGAATGAACTTGGAATCCATAGATATATGGGTTGCTCCTTATTTGAGCAGCTAATAGCTCCATGCTTAGTGCGAAGAGCAGTGGTGACAGTGGACATCCCTGTCTTGTGCCACTTTTAATCTTGAATACGTCAGAGGGGAAGTCCTGATGCGTTACTCTAGCTGCTGCGTGGTATACAACGCTTTGATTGCCCGTAAAATTCGTCCCCGAAACCAAACGCCCCAAGCATGGCATCTAGATATGGTCAGTTGATCCTGTCAAAGGCTTTTTCCGCATCTAGGCTCAAGACCAGACCCGGGATCTTATTGATGGTTGCAAACTCAATTAGATCTATAATACACCATCTTTTCTTAAATGATGGATTGGCCTTTTTGAGACTGATCCACAGAAATCCGCAGACCAAAAGCACTGGTTGATCTGAGGCAGATCCAAACCGGCAATTTTTTTGTCATCCACACAGTAATTTCACACACAGCGAGTGAATTTCACACAAAGAGGAAATCCAACCCATTCCAAGTCTCAACTATTAATGTCTACAGAGTTAAAAAATTTAAAAATACATATAGGTGACTGTTTTTTTGAATAAAAACATTACCCAGATTTATTTCCTTAAAAATGTTCCTGCTAATAATTAATTGTGATCTTAAGATGACCTGCTCCTGTAAGTCCTCTTCTATCCCACTGGCCTGTATGCTTTTCTCACATTTTTTCATGAATTCACAACTATTCTATTTTTACTACTTTTGTACGTGGCATACAGACAAATAAAGATAATTGATTTTGATAGATTTATTTTGAGTGGGTAAACTAGGTAGGACCTAAAGAAGACTCAGCCTTAAATCAGAGGATGTCCTCATGACTGTCCCTGAAGTTTGTGAGTTCCAGCACTCTAGCGGCCCCTCTGACATTTAGGGAATATCAGGTAATTGTTGTTAATTTTCATGATAAACACAGTGAATGTGATCTGAATGGAAGTGGAGCATACGCAACTTATATTTGAGTAATTGGGGGTCAGTCCCAACCACGTGATCACTACCCAAAGTGCTCTTTTGGCAATGTTTGTATGCATGACCACCACAGAAAATATTGCACCGGGAGCTTAAACTCCCCAAGCTCTGTCAAGGCATTATGGGACACTACTTTGGAGGGCAGAGTAGTGTTTGATAGCTCTGCCTCTAAAGTGGTTCTTCATGCATTGTGGTCTTTCCAGCACCTTCCTGCGTTACAGACATGAACATAGAGTTCATTTTTCCATATATAGTGGAGTATTTGTACTCCATAGAATAATATCTAAGCCCAATAATAATGCACACACAAGGAGGCCATTGTAGTGAATGTGATATATGCTGAGGACACTGTCTTTTAAATTATTTTACTGCCAAAAGACCCAGCAGCACAATGCAATATGTTTCATAGAGTATAAATATCTTTTTTAGGGAAACTTGCAAAATGCAGGTCTGTTTTTCTTCACAGTATTCTGGATATTTAATTCGGAAAAAAAATGAGTACTGAGGTACCTCTGCATTCCCAAACATATTGTCATAATTTAGGAAAACCTTGAAATTACATGGTCTATTTTTAATAGTTACGAATTTAAAACTGCTGGGGAAATTATATGTGAAAGTAAGGTTATTATTTTTTTTTAAGATCTAAAATCAGAATAAAAATATTTCTGTAAAAATGTTTTTAATCAAAATCCATTTGTTTTCTACTGTGAAATAGGAAGAGTTAACAAAACAAACTGTTTCTATCAATCCCAATTAAACCTCAACAGGTTCAATGTTTTGACAATTATAATGGATCCAATTAAAAGCTTACTATAATGGCAAACCCCCAAGAGATGAATGTACCTTGATAATAAAATGATATGACAGAAGTACTTGTACAGTTTTAATGAGTCCCTGAGTGCAATTTATAAAAAATCTTATTTCAATGTCAAGATATCTTCAGGGAGACACCTAAGAAAACAGTGCTTGTATGAGCAAATGTTTGTTTGAATGAGTATGACATAGCTGTAACGATGGAAGGTGGCTAGCCTGGTAATAAAGGGGTTACACCCCAGCTGGTCACCCCTACCATTGTGTTGGAGGCGAGGGGTTAACTATAAAAATTGTTAACTGTATCTATATTCCCCTGCCTCAGTACAATGTGTATTCCCCTTTGGTTGTAATGTATTTTCCTAGTTACATGTGTTTCTGCTCCTACTGTGTTTACACCAAGCACATACACTGGGATCAAGACGGGAGGGAAAGGGTAAACTGTGTTTGAATGTTTATAGCCCTTTGTTCCCCTTCCCGCCTTTTCACCCACAATTTGCTGGCAGTGTCCCATAGGTCGCCATTGGAGCTCCATATGATTCAATGGAGATTGAGCCGTTTTGGGCCCTATATCAAGAAAGACCAGCAGATGGAGCCCGAGAGGACGAGCGGAGCTTACCCATTGAAATGAATGGGGCAATGCATTTCAATACGGGATACCTCGAGTCCGCTGTCTAAGAACTAAGTGATACATTATATCATGTTGGATGCCTGTCAAACCGCAGTATCCGAATGCAGATACAATTTAAAAAAAAGAGCTTTGATCCTGAATTGCCGTGAGAACCCGGTCACGGTCAAGTTCAAAACATAATAAAGTTTATAACTTTGGTTCTGGGACAGCTAGCAATACAATTTCTGCCCCTAGCTCATAGGGACCCCCTCACTCAACCCCCACAGGGTCCGAGGGGCAATGGCCGCGAGAAAGTGTCGCCGCCATTGACCACAATGGCGGAAAAAAGCCGCTAGGTTTTAAAACTGCTAAGTGTAAAATTGTATAAACCTGAAATCATTATCTCCGGTTTGGTAAGGGCTAGAGGACTGGGATTTGGCAGCCAGATAGTCACACCTCCGGCATGGTTGCATGGCCATTCCCAGCCCTCTCAGGTCAACCGAACAGAGTATGGTTACTGCCATAAAGTGCTGCCGTAAAGTGTGGTTGCTGCCATTGACTCCAATGGCGGAGAAATGTGGTCTGTAAAACATGAGGTGTTAAAACCCAATATTGTTATCTCCGGTTCGGTGGGTCACAGCGAGCTGAAAATTGACCACCATGGAGAGTCCCCTCCGGCATGAGGGCATGGCAATTTTTAGCCCGCTCGGCCCAACCGAACTGAATATTTTACTATGTATAAAATGTTCTAGGTTTACTGTATTTCATGCCTACTGTAAAGCATGAGGTATGCTAATGGCCAGAGGGGGCGACAGTATGTCTACAGGGAAACCACTGATCAAAGGCTCAACCCCCCAGATTGTATATACAGGGTGGAGATAGAGCAGGACATGGCTGTTAGATTAAGTGCCATAATTCACACCTAAAGTCAGAGTTTCCCTGTCCCATCTGGCAGACTTGGAGACACCAACTTTTTAGAGTGGGGCTAAGGAAATGGGCCTCTGACTAGAGGAATGCCAACCCCCTGTGGGCAGGTACTATCTTGCTTTCCACGTGAGCTGGCAGAAGGTAATTGGGTCCAAGTAATTGTCATCCAATACCTGAGTCCCAATGTTGGGATAGAGCCCAAATCCCACGATTGTAAGCTCTATGCCCATTGTCTTCGTTATTCTACCTGAATTGTTCCTGTCGCTGATTAACTGCTAGCCTGAATCCTGGGCTATTTCATTGTCCCCTTCCCAAGTGTATATATTCCGTTTGTTATTTGTCCAACATTGTGTGTCCACCTGTCTTTTAAGGAATAAAATCTCTTTATTATATCACAGTCGTAGTCAATTCAACCAAGAGTATTTGGAGTATATTATAACCCTGTGGCTACCGTGACAATGGCCAAATGCTAACAGACATAGATGATTAATTGTCAATTTAAAGTGACATATTCAATGTTGATATCCATAGCACACAAAGAAGCCATACAGCACAATCCCATTATAACGCGATCCGTTACAACACAAATCCGCTTATAACACAATGCAAGCATGGCTCCCAATTTTCGTACTTAGGAATACTTTACAACTCGATTATTGGTTATCTAAAATACTTTATTGTACAATGCATATGTAATGGGTATTCCCCCACCCAATCGCATACAGAGTGTATGTGAGGGGAAACCTATATGTTACCAGATGTGGTGCTTTACCTGTTAGGCTCACAGGAGGCCTGGGCCTCTGCCAATGAGAGCCTGGGGTGTATCCTCCTGAACAATACTATATGGTGCAGCGCCTCCACCTGCGATGGCTCCCAGCAGAGCGGGAGTTGCTCCTCGCAGGACACATACAAATGAACACATACACTGGATGTAAAATGGCAACGGTCTTTACTATATGCAGAATGTAACTTAACACATACATCAGCAATCCACAACAAGATATATGTACCACCCTCTGCAACTAGCTGGCAACTATAACCTTGCCCCTAACTGGGCTATACCCTTACACCCCCTTCCCAACCCCGTGTCCAAAGAGTCCAAGCCCACCCAAGTGTGTGAACAGGCCTGTCACGTGAGGAGCAAGTTAAAGTTGGTGCACGTGTGGAAGGTTGTAAATACCTGTCTTCGCAAAGGGTCTACCGGCGCCGCTTGGTCCAGCGCTGATCTGTACCTCCGCGTGGGATGGGGTCCAGCCGGACGTCCCACCGTAAGGACAGTCTCTGGATCAGCAACGCCACATACAGGAACATGCAGCATACACTATACTAGGTCCCTGTACCAAAGAACTGCACAGAGTCTCTCTCTCCCTGCACTAAGGAACTGCACAGGGTCTGTCACTAGGTCCCTGCCTAGCACACAGCTGAAGGGGCACAGGGTCCTTACCTAAGGGCCTGTCCCTGTGACCACCCACCCTCACTAATGGGGAGTCAGGGCCTCAACTCTAGCCTGGGGATTTCTGGCCTAGGGCAGAAGCTCGCAGCTCTCTGCCCCCCTTCTTTCCCCCTCTGTCTCCTAAGTCTCACTGACTCATGTGCTTCACAGTCTGCTTCCTGACTCTGCACACAACATTGTATCCAATAACCTGCTGCAGAGAATCTGCAAGTCTCAGTGGCTGGCTGGCTGCAGGTGACAGGGATCATAGGGCATTCCCCAGAGGCTGCTGGGAGATGTAGTCCACTCAGGACTTCTTTCCTATGGGGACCGCGTGCGCAATCTCTACTGCGCCTGTGCGAAGCTGTAATGGCCGCCGCTACGCTTAACTGCGCCTGCGCAACCTCACAGAGCTCCTGCACACTTGTAATGGCCACCGCTACCCTTGCCAATCTCTCGCGAACCTCGGCTATCTGCGCATGCGCAACCCTTCGTGCATGTGCGAGCATCAGGACCCCGACGGCGCCGGCCCAGATGGCGGCGCCAACCGGGAGAAGTCGCCGTCCCCTTCCCCCACTGCCACAGGGGTAAGGCAGGGGGCAAAGGAAGATCAGGGGAACCGGGGGTGACTCCCTTACACATACAATTGCACATTATTTCTAACGCGATGTGATTCTTTGGACCCCAAGCACAGCGTTATAAGGGAGTTGAGCTGTATTTACAAAATGCTAAGGTCCATATCACAAACTCTTTTAAGGGATTTAATATTATAATTAGCCTGACAGTTTATCTTCATATGAAAATAATACAACGTTATCACGTTTTCTCTCGTAATATAGCGTTAACTATAAGGGACATTTCTGATAATGATAGGTGTGTGAAAGATAACAATTGGTCTCTCTTTTCTTTTATTCCTCGTTTTGATGGGAGTAAGGCAAAGAAATTCTTAACATCATGTTATTGACCAGATAACGCAATGTTGCTTTACTACTGTATAACGTGATGTGAAACCTGTGCTAATGATATGTAGAACATCTTTATTGTTTGCATAAAATTAGCTTTGTGGATATGCATTAACCTCTGGGAAATTATGTCCATTCCAGTTTTAGGTAAAGTTATGTTTTGAGTCCTGATTTAATGGAGCTTTGTCCTAAATACTTTATGTACATTATGGCCCATTCATCTGATGAAATAAAGATTGAAAAGATTTCATAATAGAAATCATTTGGGTCCCAAGTATACAGGGATACTGTAACTGTAAATCTCTCCCCCCACTGTAAATTGAAAAAAGACTATGTAAGGGGTGGGTATAGAAATAAGAAATTGATTAAGCGGGAGACCTGAATCCATAAGCTCAATACTATGGACCCAGGAAGGTCTCAATATCAAAATAGATCTGGTTGCTTTTATATCATTATTTTTTATTGATCTGAGTGTGGCTTTGGGCTTTTCACATATACTGTAGGTAATTCTTTAAAGGGGATTGTGTCTTGAATTATATATATATATTTTCGTTTTGTTTGTTACAGGCATACCCCGCATTAACGTACACAATGGGCCCAGAGCATGTACAGTATGTGAAGCGACAATGTACTTAAAGTGAAGCACTACCTTTTTTCACTACGAGCCGGTATTGCTGTTCAGGACACTTTGATACTAACATTTATTTTTGTACGAGTGTTAAGTATTTCAGCATAACGTCTGGAAGTGCTGTAAATGTAATAACACATGACATTTTCTTCTAGGAAAGCTGCAGGGTGGGGGTTGGTCATAAGAAGGAGAAATATAATCTATGTAACAGCTGACTCGGATACAGCTTCTCTGACATGCTGTGGGACAAGCTGACTGTACAAGACAGTGTACTTTACACGATCTTTAACCCTTTTAATGTTTGAGGAGCCCACAGGGTTCCTCGGGCACGTTATGAGCCACTCGCACACACCACTGAGGACTCTACTCTGCTACCAGGACCGGCGCGAATGGTTTGTGTATCAGCCACAGAGAAGATGCACGTGCGCGTGCCCGATGTCCAACGTTAACCCTTCGCGGCTAGAACAAATTTGAATTCGCGCGCATTAACGGTTTTGGAATGCCGATTTCCTGGAGATTTTCTTCTTCACCTCAGTGTCGCGCGGATACCACTATAAACCGTTACTTCTTGTTTATTTATTGCGTTAGCGCATATATAAACTTTAAGTGTTAGTATAAGTTTCCCTCCGTCCCTGCGGCAGCCCAGACCCGACATGACTGAAGCAGGGGGCGTTGCGGGCGCCATGCACAGAATGCCGCCCGCCTCTTGCGGGGGTGGGGAAGCCGGTGGTAAGCTCGCGCAGTAACTGACCCTGCACTGGAAGCCCCAAACAGTGCGAACTTACTGTGACATTAGCTAGTTGTCTATTGTTAGTGTTAACGATAACAGGACAGCTGGGGAGTGAGGCAGGTGATATTGTAACCCAATGTCCCGTCAGAGAAGCACTTTGTCACTGTTGCTCCTCCCCCTCCCCTATCTCTCCTCTCTCCCCCCACCTCTATCTCCCCATCTCCCCTCCCCATCTCCCCTCCCCATCTCTCCTCCCCATCTCTCCTCCCCCTCCCCCATCTCTCCTCCCCCTCCCCCATCTCTCCTCCCCCATCTCTCCTCCCCCTACCTCTCCCCCCTCACCCTATCCTCCTATCTCTCCCCCCTCCCAGTATCTCTCCTCCCTCCCAGTATCTCTCCCCCCTCCCAGTATCTCTCCCCCCTCCCAGTATCTCTCCTCCCTCCCAGTATCTCTCCTCCCCCTCCTCATATCTCCTCCCCCTATCTCTCCTCCCCCTCCCCTATCGCCTCCTGTCTCCCCCTCCCCTATCTACTCCTCTCTCCTCCCCTCCCCCTATCTTCCCTCCCCTTTCTCTCTACTCAATCCCCTCTCCCCTCCCCTATCTCTCCCCACCTCCCTTATCTCCCTTCCCCCCTCCCCTATCTCCCTTCCCCCCTCCCCTATCTCCCGTCCCCCCCTCCCCTATCTCCCGTCCCCCCCTCCCGTCCCCCCCTCCCCTATCTCCCGTCCCACCTCCCTTATCTCCCTTCCCCACTCCCCTATCCTCCCTCCTTTATCTCCCATCCCTTCCCATCTCCCCTATCTCTCCTCCCTACTTTATCTCCCATCTCCTCCCCACTCCCCCATCTCTCCCTTCTCCCCACCCCTTTCTCTCCCTTCCCCACTCACCCTATCTCCCCTCCGAGTATATCTCCTCCCCCTATCCTCTCCCCCCCGCACTCCCTATCTCTCCCCTCCCCCATCTCTCCTCCCCGTCCCCCTGTCTCTCCTTTCCTTCCACCACCCCTCCCCTATCTGTCCCCAATCTCTCCCCCTCCCTCTTCCTCCCTTATCTCCCACCCCTTCCCCCTCCCCTCACTCCCCCTATCTCTTCCTTATCTCCCATCCCTCCCCCATCTCTCTCGCCCCTCCCCTATCTCTCCTCTCCTTCCACTATCCCCCCTTCTCCTATCTCTCCTCTCCCTCCACTATCCCCCCTTCTCCTATCTCTCCTCTCCCTCCACTATCCCCCCCTCCCCTATCTCTCCCCTCCCTCCCCCTTTCCCCTATCTCCCCTCCCCTTTCCCCTATCTCTCCCCTATCTATCCCCTTCCTCCTCCCTCCCCCTATCTCTCCCCTCCCTCCCCCCTATCTCTCCCGTCCCCCTCCACTATCTCTCCCTTCCCCCTGCCCTATCTTTCCCTCCACTATCTCCCCCCTTGCCCCTACCTCCCCCTATCTCTCCCCCTTTCCCCTATCTCTCCCTTACCCCCCTTCTTTATCTTCCCTCCCTTATCTCTCCCTTCCCCCTTCTTTATCTGCCCTCCCTTCCCCCCTCCACTATCTTCCCTCCCCTATCTCTCCCCACTCCCCTATTTCTCCCCTATCTCTGCCCTCCCTCCCCTATCTCTGCCCTCTCTCCCCTCCACTATCTCTCCCCTCCCCCACCTCCCGCTCCCTATCTCTCACCCCCTACCCCTATCTATCCCCACCCTCCTCTATCTCCCCCTTCCCCTATCTCCTCCCCTCCCTTATCTCTCCCTTCCCCCTTCTTTATCTTCCCTCCCCTGGCTCTCCCCTCCACTATCTCACCCCATCTCACCCCCTCCCACCCCTATCTATCCCCTTCACCTATCTCTCCCCTCCCTCCCTTCCCATATGTCTCCCCTCCCTCCCCCTTCCCCCATCCCTCCCCCCAATCTCTCCCATCCCTCCCCCCAATCTCTCCCCTACCTCCCCTATCTATCCCCTTCCCTCCCCCTATCTCTCTCTTCCCCCTCCACTATCTCTCCCTTCCCCCTCCCCTATCTTTCCCTCCACTATCTCCCCCCTTGCCCCTACCTCCCCCTATCTCTCTCCCTTTCCCCTATCTCTCCCCTTCCTCCCCTATCTATCCTTTCCCATCCCTCCCCTATCTCCTCTCTCCTCCCCTATCTCTCCCTCCCCCTCCCCTCCCTTATCTCTCCCTTCCCCCTTCTTTATCTTCCCTCCCTTATCTCTCCCTTCCCTTCTTTATCTGCCCTCCCTTCCCCCTCCCCTATCTTCCCTCCCCTAGCTCTCCCCTCCACCCCCCTCCCCTATCTCTCCCCACTCCCCTATTTCTCTCTCTCCTATCTCTGACCTCCCTCCCCCTATCTCTGCCGTCCCTCCCCTAGCACTCCCCTCCACTATCTCTCCCCTCCCCCACCTCCCGCTCCCTATCTCTCACCCCTACCCCTATCTATCCCCTCCCTCTATCTGCCCCCTCCCCTATCTCCTCCCCAACCTCCCCTCTCCCCCCTCCCCTATCTCTCCCTTCCCCCTTCTTTATCTTCCCTCCACTATCTCTCCCCTCTCTCTCAACCCCTCCCCCTCCCTAATCTCTCCGCCATATATCACCCTCCCCTATCTCCCCCTCACCTGTCTTTTCCCTCTCCCCCTCTCCTATCTCCCCCCTATCTCTTCTCTCCCTCCCCCCTCCATCTCTCCGTCCCCTTCCCATCTATCCCCTCCCTCCCCCCCAATCTCTCACTTCCCTCTCCTCTCTCCTGCTCATCCTCTATCTCTCCCCCTCACCTATCTCTTCCCCTCCCCTATCTCTTCTCCCCCTCCCCTATCTTTCCCCTCCCCATCTCTTCTCTCCCTCCCCTTCTATCTCCCCCTCCCTATCTATTCCCTGCCCCCTCCCCTTTCTCTCCCCTCCCTCCACCCTCCCCTATCTCTACCTTCCCCCTCCCCTATCTCTCCCTTCCTTCCTCCCCTATATGTCCCCTCCCTCCCCCCTCACCAATCTCTTCCCTCCCTCACCAATCTCTTCCCCCCCTCACCAATCTCTTCCCCCCTCACCAATCTCTTCCTCCCGCTCCTCCATCTCTCCCTTCCCTCCTCCATCTCTCCCTCCCCTTCCCTCCTCCATCTCTCTCCCTCCCCTTCCTCGTCCATCTCTCCCCCTCCCCTTTCTCCAATCTCTCCCCTTTCCTATCTCTTCCCTTTCCCTATCTCTCCCCCTCCCTCCCCTATCTCTTCCCCTCCCCTATCTTTCCCCTCCCTTATCTCCCCTCGCTCCTCCATCTCTCTTCCCTCCTCCATCTCTATCCTCTCCCTCCCCTTCCTCCTCCATCTCTCCCCTCCCACCTCCATCTCTCCCCTCCCCTATCTCTCACCTCCCCCTCCGCTTTCTCCAATCTCTCCCCTTTCCTATCTCTTCCCTTTCCCCTCCCCCTCCCTTATCTCCCCTCCCTTCACCCATCTCTCCCTTCCTTCCCCTATCTCTCCCCTCCCTCCCCTATCTCTCCCCCTCCCTCATCTCTTCCCCTACCATATCTCTCCCCTATCTCTTCCCCTCCCCTATTCCTCCCCTATCTTTCCCCTCCCTCCCCCTCCCTTATCTCCCCTCCCTTCCCCATCTCCCCCCTCCCCATCTATCCCCTCACCTATCTCTCCTCCCTTATCTCTCCACCCTCCCCTATCTATTCCTCCCCTATCTCTTCTCCCTCCCCTCCCCATATCTCTCTTCCCCCTATCTCTCCTTCCTCCCCTATCCCTCTCTCTCCCCATCCCCTATCTCCCCCGTCTCTAACCCTCTCCTATCTCCTCCCTCCCCCATTTCTCCCCCTTCCCCTATCTCTCCCTCCCCCTCCCATATATCTCCACCTCCCTCCCCTATTTCTCCCCTCCCTATATCTCCTATTCCTCCCCTATCTTTTCCCTCTCCCTCCCCATCTCTCCCCTCCCTTATCTTCCCTCCCTTCACCCCCCTATCTCTCTCTCCCCCTCCCTTCCTCCCCTATCTCTCCCCCTCCCTCTCTCCCCTCCTATCCCTCCCCTCCCCATCTCTCCTATTCCTCCCCTATCTTTTCCCTCCCTCTCCCCTCCCTTCCCCCATCTCTCCCCTCCCTCCCCATCTCTCCCCTCCCCCCCCTCCCTTATCTCTCCCTTCCCCCTCTCTTATCTTCCCTTCTTTCCCCCCTTCTCCATACTCTCCCCTCCCTCCCCTATCTCTCTCCCCCTCCCCTATCTCTTCTCTCCCTCCCCCTCCTCTATCTCTCCCTCCCCCCTCCCCTTGCTCTCCCCTCCCTCCACCCTCCCCTATCTCTCCCCCCTCCCCTATCTCTCCCTTCCTCCCTCCCCTATATGTCCCCTCCCTCCCCCCTCACCAATCTTTTCCCCCCTCACCAATCTCTTCCCCCCCTCACCAATCTCTTCCCCCCTCACCAATCTCTTCCCCCCGCTTCTCCATCTCTCCCTTCCCTCCTCCATCTCACTCCCTCTCTCCCTCCCCTTCCTCCTCCATCTCTCCCCTCCCCCTCCCCTTTCTCCAATCTCTCCCCTTTCCTATCTCTTCCCTTTCCCCTCCCCCTCCCTTCCCCCATCTCTCCCCTCCCTCCCCCCTCTCTTATCTCCCCCCCTCCCTCCTCTATCTCTTCCCCTCCCTTATCTCCCATCTCTCTTCTCTCCTCCATCTCTCTCCTCTCCCTCCCCTTCCTCCTCCATCTCTCCCCTCCCCTATCTCTCACCTCCCCCTCCGCTTTCTCCAATCTCTCCCCTTTCCTATCTCTTCCCTTTCCCCTCCCCCTCCATTATCTCCCCTCCCTTGCCCCATCTCTCCCCTCCTTCCCCCATCTCTCCCCTCCCTCCCCTATCTCTCCCCCTCCCTCATCTCTTCCCCTCCCATATCTCTCCCCCTCCCTCCCCTATCTCTTCCCCTCCCCTATTCCTCCCCTATCTTTCCCCTCCCTCCCCCTCCCTTATTTTCCCTCCCTTCCCCAACTCTCCCCTCCCTCCCCCTCCCCATCTATCCCCTCACCTATCTCTCCCCCTATCTCTCCACCCTCCCTTATCTATTCCTCCCCTATCTCTTCTTCCTCCCCTCCCCATATCTTCCCTCCCCCATCTCTTCCCCCTATCTCTCCTTCCTCCCCCATCCCTCTCTCTCCCCCTCCCCTATCTCCCCCCCTGTCTCTAACCCTCCCATATCTCCTCCCTCCACCATTTCTCCCCCTTCCCCTATCTCTCCCTCACCCCTCCCATACAGTATATCTCCACCTCCCTCCCTATCTCTCCTCTCCCCATATCTCCTATTCCTCCCCTATCTTTTCCCCCCCTCTCCCTCCCCATCTCTCCCCTCCCTTCCCCCCTATCTCCCCTCCCCATCTCTCCTATTCCTCCCCTATCTTTTCCCTCCCTTATCTCTCCCCTCCCTCCCCATCTATCCCCTCCCTCCCCCTCCCTTATCTCTCCCTTCCCCCCTCTCTTATCTTCCCTCCTTTCCCCCTTCTCCATACTCTCCCCTCCCTCCCCTATCTCTCTCCCCCTCCCCTATCTCTTCTCTCCCTCCCCCTCCTCTATCTCTCCCTCCCCCCTCCCCTTGCTCTCCCCTCCCTCCTCCACCCCCTATCTCTCCTCCCTCCCCTATCTCTCCCCAGTGCCCTATCTCTCCCCACTCCCCTATCTATGCCCTCCCTCTCCCTATCTCTCCCCTCCCACACCTCCCGCCGCCTCTATCTCTCACCCCCTCCCTCCCCTATCTCTGCCCCTCCCCTATTCTCCCCACTCCCCTATCTCTCCCCACTCCCCTATCTCTCCCCTCCCTCCCCTATCTCTCCCCTCCACTATCTCTCCCCTTCCCCTCTCCCTATCTCTCCCCTCCACTATCTCTCTCCCTCCCCATCTCTCCCTTATCTCTCACCCCCTACCACCCCTATCTCTCCCCTTCCCATATCTCTCCCCACTCCCCTATCTCTCCCCTCTCTCCCTTCCCTCACCCATATCTGTCCCCTCCTCCCCAATTCTTCCCCTATCTTTCCCTCCCTAATCTCCCCTCCCATCTCTTCCATCCCTCCCCTCTCCCCTAGCTATCTCTCCCTCCCTTATCTCTCCTCCTCCCCATCCCTTATCTCTTCCCCATATATCTCCCTCCCCCATTTCTCCCCCTATCTCTCTCCCCCTCCTCTATCTCTCCACCTCCTCACCTGTCTTTTCCCCCTCCCCACCCTCCCTATCTCTCCCCTACCTTCCCCCCTCGCCCCCTCCCCACCCTCCCCTATCTCTCTCCCTCCCTTATCTCTCCCCTCCCCATCTCTCCCCTCACTCCCCCTATCTCTCCCTTTCCTCCCCCCTATCTCCCACTTCCCTCTCCTCTATCTCTCCGACCCCTATCTATTCCCTCCCCCCCCTCCCCTTTCTCTCCCCTCCCCATCTCTCCCTTCCCCCCTCCTCTATATCTCCCATCCCTCCACCCCTCCCCTATCTCTCCCCTCCCCTATCTCTTTCCCCCCTCCCCTATCTCTTTCCCCCCCTATCTCTTCCCCTCCCTCCTCCATCTCTCCCATCCTCCATCTATCCCCTCCCCTATCTCTCCCCTCTCTCACCTCCCCCTCCCCTTTCTCCAATCTCTCCCGCCTCCCTATCTCTCCCCCTCCCCTATCTCTCCCCTCCCTTCACCCATCTCCCCCCTCCCCTATATCTCACCCTCCCCTATCTCTCCCCCCTCCCTCTTTCCTATCCTATCTCTCCCCTCCCCATCTCTCCTATTTCTCTCCTATTCCTCCCCTATCTTTCTCCTCCCTCCACATCTCCCCTCCCTACCCATTTATCCCCTCCCTCCTCCCTCTCCATCTCTCCCCTCCCTCCCCCTCCCCTATCTCTCTTCCCCTCCCATATCTCTCCTCCCTCCCTTATCTCCTCCCTTCTCCCATATCGCCCCCTTCCACTATCTCTCCCCCCCTCCCCTATCTCTCCCCTCTCCTATCTCTCCCGTCCCTCCTCCCCTATTCCTCCCCTGATCCCCCCCCTAATCTACCCTCCCTTACCCATCTCTCCCCTATCTCTCACCTCCCCTATCTATCCCCCCCTCCCCTGTCTCTCCACCCCCCTTCCCTCCCTCCCTATCTCCTCCCCCACCTCCCGCTCCCTATCTCTCACCACCTACCCCTATTTATCCCCTCCCTCCTCTATCTCCCCCCTCCCCTATCTCCTCTCCAACCTCCACCTCCCCTATCTCTTCCCCTCCCTTATCTCTCCCTTCCCCCTTCTTTATCTTCCCTCCCTTCCCCCTCCCCTATCTTCCATCCCCTGGCTCTCCCCCCTCCCCTATCTCTCCCCTCCCCCACCTCCCCATCTCTCCCCTATCTCTCACCCCCTCCCACCCCTATCTATCCCCTTCACCTATCTCTCCCTTCCCTCCCTTCCCCTATGTCTCCCCTCCCTCCCCCTTCCCCCATCTCTCTCATCCCTCCCCCATCTCTCCCATCCCTCCCCCTCCCCCATCTCTACCATCCCTCCACCCAATCTCTCCCTTCCCTCAACCCTATCTGTCCCCTCCCTCCTCCCCAATTCTTCCCCTATCTTTCCCCTCCCTCCCCCCTCCCTAATCTCCCCTCCCTTCTCCCATCTCTCCCTCCCCCTCCCCTAGCTATCTCCCCCTCCCTAATCTCTCCCCTATCTCTCTCCACCCTCCCATATCTCTCCCCCTCACCTGTCTTTTCCCCCTCCCCACCCTCCCCTATCTCTCCAACTCCCTTATCTCTCTCCCCTATCTCTTCTCTCCCTCCCCCCTCCATCTCTCCCCCCCTTCCATCTCTCCCCTCCCCCCCAATCTCTCCCTTCCCTCCTCCTATCTCTCCCTTTCCTCCCCCCTATCTCCCACTTCCCTCTCCTCTCTCCTGCTCCTCCTCTATCTCTCCCCCTCACCTATCTCCCCCCCTCCCCTGTCTCTCTCTCCCACTCCCCTATCTCTCCTCTCCCTCCCCATCCCCTATCTCTTCCCTCCCCTATCTCTCCCCCTCCCCTATCTCTCTCCCCCCCTCCCCTATCTCTCTCCCCCCTCCCCTTTCTCTCCCCTCCCTCCACCCTCCCCTATCTCTCCCTTCCCCCTCCCCTATCTCTCCCTTCCTCCCTCCCCTATATGTCCCCTCCCTCCCCCCTCACCAATCTCTTCCCCCCCTCCCCAATCTCTTCCCCCTCACCAATCTCTTCCCCCCTCACCAATCTCTCCCTTCCCTCCTCCATCTCTCTCCCTCCTCTCTCCTCTCCCTCCCCTTCCTCCTCCACCTCTCCCCTCCCTCCTCCATCTCTCCCCTCCCCTATCTCTCACCTCCCCCTCCCCTTTCTCCAATCTCTCCCCTTTCCTATCTCTTCCCTTTCCCCTCCCCCTCCCTTATCTCCCCTCCCCTATCTTTCCCCTCCCTCCCCGCCACCTTATCTCCCCTCCCTTCCCCATCTCTCCCCTCCCTCCCCCTCCCCATCTATCCCCTCCCCTATCTCTCCTCCTCCCTTATCTCTCCACCCTCCCCTATCTATTCCACCCCTATCTCTTCTCCCTCCCCTCCCCATATCTCCCCTCCCCCATCTCTTCCCCCTCTCCCCCTATCTCTCCTTCCTCCCCTATCTCCCCCCTGTCTCTAACCCTCCCCCCTCCCCGATCTCTCCCCCTTCCCCTATCTCTCCCTCCCCCTCCCATATATCTCTCCCTCCCCTCCCCATATCTCCTATTCCTCCCCATATCTTTTCCCTCTCCCCTCCCCATCTCTCCCCTCCCTTATCTTCCATCCCTTCACCCCCCCATCTCTCCCCCTCCCTTCCTCCCCTATCTCTCCCCCTCCCTCTCTCCTATTCCTCCCCTATCTTTTCCCTCCCTCTCCCCTCCCTTCCCCCATCTCTCCCCTCCCTCCCCATCTCCCTCCCCTCCCCTATCTCTCCTCCATCCCCTATCTCTCCTCCCTCCCCTATCTCTCTCCACTCATCTATCTCTCCCCACTCCCCTATCTATGCCCTCCCTCTCCCTATCTCTCCCCTCCACTATCTCTCCACTCCCACACCTCCCCCTCCCCATCTCTCCCCTATATCTCACCCCCCCCTCCCCTATCTCTCCCCACTCCCTATCTCTCTCCCTCTCCCCTATCTCTCTCCCCCTCCCCTATCTCTCCCCCTCTCCCTATCTCTCCCCTCCACTATCTCTCCCCCCCTCCCCATCTCTCCCCTATCTCTCACCCCCTACCACCCCTATCTCTCCCCACTCCCCTATCTCCCCCACTCCCCTATCTCTCCCGTCCCTCTCCCCTATCTCTCCCTTCCCTCACCCCTATCTGTCCCCTCCTCCCCAATTCTTCCCCTATCTTTCCCTCCCTAATCTCCCCTCCCTTCTCCCATCTCTTCCATCCCTCCCCTCTCCCCTAGCTATCTCTCCCTCCCTTATCTCTCCTCCTCCCCATCCCTTATCTCTTCCCCGTATGTCTCCCTCCCCCATTTCTCCCCCTATCTCTCTCCCCCTCCTCTATCTCTCCACCTCCTCACCTGTCTTTTCCCCCTCCCCACCCTCCCTATCTCTCCCTATCCCTCCCTCTGCCCTACCTTCCCCCCTCCCCTATCTCTCTCCCTCCCCCCTCCCCTATCTCCCTTCCCCATCTCTCCCCTCACTCCCCCCCAATCTCTCCCCTCACTCCCCCTATCTTTCCCTTTCCTCCCCCCTATCTCCCACATCCCTCTCCTCTATCTCTCCGACCCCTGTCTATTCCCTCCCCCCCTCCCCTTTCTCTCCCCTCCTTCCCACCTCCCCTATCTCTCCCTTCCCCCTCCTCTATATCTCCCATCCCTCCACCCCTCCCCTATCTCTCCCCTCCCCTATCTCTTTCCCCCCTCCTCCATCTCTCCCATCCTCCATCTCTCCCCTCTCACCTCCCTTTCTCCAATCTCTCCCCCTCCCCTATCTCTCCCCTCCCCTATCTCCCCCCTCCCTTCCCCCATCTCCCACCTCCCCTATCTCTCCCCTCTCCCCTTTCCTATCTCTCCCCCTTCTCTCCCATATCTCTGTTCCCTATCTCTCCCCTCCCCATCTCTCCTATTTCTCTCCTATTCCTCCCCATATCTTTCCCCTCCCTCCCCATCTCCCCTCCCTACCCATTTATCCCCTCCCTCCTCCCTCCCCATCTCTCCTCTCCCTCCCCTATCCCCCTTCCCCTCCCATATCTCTCCTCCCTCCCTTATCTCCTCCCCTCTCCCATATCTCCCCCTTCCACTATCTCTCCCCCTTCCATTATCTCTCCCCCTCACCTATCTATCCCCTCCTTCCTGCCCTATTCCTCCCCTGACCCCTACCTAATCTCCCCTCCCTTACCCATCTCTCCCCTCCCTCCCCTATCTCTCCCCCTCTCCTGTCTCTCCACCCCCCCTCCTCTATCTCCTCCCCTCCCCCATATCTCCCTCTTTCCTTATCTCTCACCTCTCCCCTATCTCTCCCCCTTCCCCCCTCTCCCCCCTCCCCTTTCTCCCCCCTCCCCTCCCTATCTCTCCCCTCCCACTCTCCCCTATCTCTCCCCCCTCTCCCCTATCTCTCCCCCGTCCCCCCTCTCCCCTATCTCTCCCCTATCTCCCCAGTTTATTTATTGTATTACATTTATATTTTATTAGAATTACTCCTTGTTACATATGTAGCTCTCTTTCCACCTAGTGTAAAGAGTCTACCAGTGCTGGCATTACCTGTTGGCACGCAGAGGTCCCAAGCCTCCGCCACGGGGAGCCCGGTGTGATATAACAACAATCTCGGTGCAGTGCCTCCACCTGAGAGGGATCCCAACGTAGTGGGAGGAGCCCCTCACAGGAACCCAAAGATACTAATACACACACTCTGTATAAAATAACAATAGCCTTTACTTACAGTAGGACTATGCATAAACAGTAATGAGAATAACAATGTTACTGGTTACAGCTACCCATCAAGCCTCACACGGCCGTATCCCGCCACTATGTAACCCACACCGTATCCACAGTACCTGACGGGGCCCTCGGGCACCCGACCACCCTGGTGTCCACAAGAATATAACCCCCACCCTTATATGTGGTCAGCGCTGCCACTATGGTGTGTGTTAATTGGTTGGTGCACTTAGTGAGGTAGGTACCTGCCGGGTACTCCAGCACCTGGGTGCGCCACCTGGTAGCTGTGCAGGATCCACTGGTCCAGCGATGGCGTCTGCCTCTGTGATGGGTCCTCCGCGTGGGTGGTATCCAGTTGGAGTGTCCCACATACAGATTGTTCTGGAACCAAAGGGAGTACGCTGGGTAATGAATGGTCAGACAGCTTTACTAGTTCCCTTTACAAGCACCACAAGTTCTTTATCTTTTCTTCACTTTATTGAAAAGCAGCAGATTACAAAGTTACCTGTAGATGGTGTAGCGAGAGACAGCTTCTCTACAATAATAGTGCTTGATAGTAAGGACAAAAAAAGTAAAAACGATACTCTTACCTAGAGCTGTGGGATGAGTAGTGTTTGCTTAGCCTGCTGAGATTGAAATAAAGCAAAATGGAGTGTGTCTCACAGGAACAGAGCCTGGGCTAAGGAAACTGTGAATACAGGCAGGGGGTAATGGGACAGTCCACTAGGCCAGGGGAATAACAGGGGTTGTCATAGCAACCACTTAAGGAGGCTAGAAGATAGAGAAGAAACAAATGTATCCTTTTCACTTGCACTGGGAATAATTGAAGGGGAAAGTGCTACTACATAAGGGGCCAGCAGGCAGAGCTGCAAAAAAGGGAAAAAAGGAACAGAACTATGATTCTTGTTCCATGACACAGTCTCTATACCTTGCAGGGTGATCTGATCCCAGACCACAATCCTCAGTGTTGCTCAGCGTTGCAGCTGTGTCCCTGAACTTAAGCAGCTAATGGGGCAGTGTCCCTACCTAAGGGGCATGTCCCTGTAGCAGCCACAATCTTGATATAGAAGTCGGGCCTAGCTGTGGCCTATCAGAGGGTCTCTGGCCTAGTGCAGGGGCTATAGACACCCTGCACATACAAAATCCCCTATCTGTCCCCCAGCTCCGACTAATGTGGTCCTGACGCGCCAAACTATCCAGGGGAAGCTGCAGCCCTGTTGGCTCTCGCGCGACATGTGACCTGCCCCCGAGGCTCCTGGGATATGTAGTCCCAGCACGGAGCCTCTTCCTATTAGCCGCCGTTCACGCGCTTGCCACTGCGCATGTGCAACTTTGTTCCGAGCCACCGTACCTGCCGCACTCACTGCATATGAGCAAGATGGCGGCGCCCTACACCAAGATCCTGCGGAGCCTCATGTGAGCCCATCGCCAACCCACAACCTCCCGCACAACCTTCCACACCTAGCCTGAGTGTGCGCATGCAACCGGAGGTAAGGGGGTCCAAGGGGAACCCTGCTATACTCCCCCTGGTGAAAACCCCAACGTCCCCTCTAGGGACAACATATGACTATGTACATAAGTTTACACAATAAAAATGCATTCACCAATACAACTTAACATAATCAATGACTTTATATTAAACTATGTAATTCAGTGAACATGGCGATTACAGATCTCACTTTAGTGCATTCCCACTGCTGAGCCTCATAATGGGGTACCCCAATTTGGCCGTAAGCCATCTTTGTTGGAGGATGCCAGTATCTTTGGCTCCGTCGAAGCGGGTCTTCAGCAACTCCCTCGGGGGAGTAATAGGCATAGTCCTGGGGCTCAGCCTCCTCCCTTGAGGGGAGTAATGTCTCTGAACAGTCTCTTTAGGGCACAAAGCACGAGCTCTGCAGATCCAGAGGCTGACTTGTTGGAGCCACCCTAGTAGGCGTTTGTCGACGGAGCCCTTTACCCATAGCTCCTCCGGGAGATGCTCCTTGAATTCAAGGGTCCCTTTGAGAGGGTCCTCCATAGGATCCTCGATAGTCTCATTAGGATCCACAGAGTCGTTAGAGTTTTCAGAGGTGGTATTATTTACAGTCTCTTGACCAACCTCTGATGGATTCGGCTCACCATCCAGGGGTGTAACCGGTATTTTGGGCTCATCATCTCCTACTTGTGGGATGGGGAGCAAATGATTCCGGTGCTATACCTTTACCCGGCCATCCGCGTCTGAAAGGAAAATCCGTTATTTCCTCCCCTGGCTTCAGCACCGAGAGGAACCTTTCCCCTGCCAGGTACACTGAAGCCTTGTGACTGGATACTACACCATCTGCACCCGTTTGCAGCAGACTCCCCCGGAGAAGTTTTTCACGCCCTGCAACTGTTATCTCCGGTCTTCGGTGAACTTTTCAGGCCTGGGAGACGAACAAAATGAAACGTAACGCACGCCAGGTTTCAAATCCTTTGTCTCTATTTATTACTCATAGGGTAATGATTTTTATACAGAAGAAAAAAAAGATTGGTTAGAGGCGTAACATAGGCGTGTCTTGGGCGTATACTAGGTGTGTCTTGGGCATAGCTTTGATTAGAGGCGTGATTTAGGGGCAGGACATATTAGTGGCGTGACTTTTGAGACGTTTCCTTTTCAATACAAGCAATGTTCCGAATACATAGCTTATTCATTGTCTGTTATCAAAAGAGACCTTGAGTCTTAGCAACTTTATTTCACTACTTTGCTTCTTGCAGAGAACCATTCTATTATATTCTACTAAAACACCAGGAAATTGACCTCACAAAAGTATCTAGTAATATCCTGGCCAGGGAGAATGAAATGCAATTTAGCAGAGAAACTGAGTGCATTCAGGAATTAGGTATAGAAGGGGTGAAGGCGGTCACAGCAAAAGAAGTCCAGCCCAGGAACAAGTGAAATTAAAATCAGCTTTAATATTACATGCTGTACATCACAGAAGGGGCACTCTGACGCGTTTTGTCCTTCTCCAGAACTTTATCAAAGAGTTTTTTTCTTTACACTTAATATACACTGGCGACACACTTTATTCGAGCTTGGCTAGTCCCACGAATTCGGGTATACCCGGGTGTATTGAGGTTTGTGACTGTTTTCTGCCCGAGTGCATTGAGTTATTTTCCAAGCAGGGATTGAAGCATTTTATTCCCGCTGGCTGCAATACTGCACAGTATATATATATATACTGCATTACAATTCATGAATTTATGCCATCTGGTAGACACGCGAAGCATTGCAGCCTATTAAATCCTAATCATTATCATTTAACAGATCAGCCGCCCATCAGCCAGGCATGAACCCAGGCTGGGAAGGCAAACGCAACGGGGCTTGTCAGAGGTGAGGAGCGGCGCATTCCAGGTATCTGCCAGGTACATACCGGGTATTTGCTCGAATAAAGTGTGTCGGTGCAGTACTTGACTTTGGCAGCATCAGTTATTTTGGGTTCACTCCCATATTTTTTAGTGCATTCAGGAATTATATTTCAGCAAAAGGCTGACTCCAGAATCTTAACTAGTTATGACCAGACAAAATGGAAGCTTAACATGACTGCAGACTCTGGCCTGACATACTGGTCCTAACAATCCCTCCTTTTTGTTCTCTAAAAGAACAAATACCCTTACTAGGTACGCTTCTCTATGACTATGGCCTTATGGGGACCAATAGTATCATAGACTCTGTTCATGGCCACATATGAATTATTAGTTGCATACATGGCGTGAGATGAAACTGAAGGTTTCCTTGAGACAAATGAAAGCATTGTACACTTAGCACAGTGAAAAATAACAAAAATTGCTGCGATTATACTAATCACTACAATAAAACCATAGAGAATTTTCATACCCAATTCTCCGATCCAACTAGTGAGTCCTGACATCCAATTTAAGCTAGGGCCTGAGGATTCTTTACGCATCCTTGCCTGAATTTCCTGTAACTTATCCATATCTTTATGAATAGCGCCAGACTCATCCTCAATATAGGCACAGCACTTCTGTCCTACAAGTTTACAAACACCTCCTTGTGAGGCTAGCAGATAATCAAGAGCCATTCTATTCTGTAATAATACTGTTCGGATCTGCTCTTGTTCATTAGTCAGACGGATAATAGCATCACTTGTCTGATTAAGAGCATCATTAATATTTACCATAACATCACTTAATTTAGAATAGAGATCCATAACACCTAAACTAGGTATAAAAACCCCAGCTGCAATGCGGGTTGGACTAATGGTCCTGGTCAGATCTTTTCGATTTCTCAGCTTCCCTTGGGGTAACGTGTCAGATACATAGAAAGTGGGAAGAATGAATCCCAGATAACAAAGGGCAGTGTGATTGCAGGGTACAATCTTAGTGGCCCACATGCCACACAACCAATAGAGATATATATATATATATATATCATTAAATATTTCTATAGATTAGAAAATGGCTTACATCTCAATATGTCACATAATCTAAGGGTCAGCTATTTGTGAGAATTGGTGGGGGTTAATTTCTGCCAAGAGCGACTGCACAAACATTCTTCTTGCACACATCTTTCATACTGCATTTACTCAGAATGGCAAAACGGACCAAGATGGCTGCTATGGTCACAATGGCTGACGGGATCCTTTCCTTGTGGTTGACTCACTTCCCTTTGTGACCTCCCACCTTCCTCATATCCAGTCTTCTCAGTCCCCCCATATCCTTAAGAGTCAGTCTATTTAAAGAACAGAACAGTTAACCATTTCATAGTCCTGATGGACCAAGATGTCCAAGTTGTGCATAACTGCATTCCTTTCTTTTCCGGCCATTATATCAGCCCAGTTGATTTCTTCTTTGGTCTCTTCTTCTGGGGGACTGGCGACATCATCACCGCAGAGAGGCATAGCGTCGGTGGGGGTTGCAACGCACTTCTGGATCAGAGTTTTGCTGTACTTAATACATAGAGAGCAATGAGTAGGACAAACACACACATACAAAAACATTCGCTAGCTTCGCTCAAAGCAAATCAATCCAACCACCAAGTCCCCATGGTCCCTAAATCCTGGATAAATACACAACATTGCGCTTTAACTAGGGCGCATACATGCCCCTCCTTTTGAGGCTAAAATATAGTCCAGAGCTATTTTTATTCTGCGGGGTCATTAATTTAAACTAAACCTATTCTTGGTTAAGTGAGTAAATGTCTGTGGCTGTATGATTTAGGATATCCCTGTAAACCTGTCATACAGTAACCCAACTCCTACATTTGGGAATAAATTCCCTGAAACTTATTCTTCCCATAGACTACTTTTTAGCACTTGTGTATTGGGTGCATCTCTTCTGTTTCTAACTACCTGTGAGCAATTAACATAACCGTGTGTTTGACTGATAAAGCATTCTCCCACCGGGATATCATTCTGCAGGGAGATTCTATTAACCTATAAATCCAAACAAAATAAACAAAGTTAAACAAATAATACCTTATACTATTTTGTCATCCTTATGGGACGCCACTTACACAAACATAATGGAGCATACCTTGTAACTGAAAAATAATAAAAACCTGTAAAAATAAAAAGTTCAAAGTTCGTGTGTTGAGGCCTGGACATTTTTGCCTATGACCTTTTTCCCTTGATGATTAGTGGTCGGAGAGTATTGTGTCCATCAAAACACTTATTTGCAGGCGCTGTGTCTGTCTTTATTAGCTGTTTGTGCTTAGGCTGGCACCATTTTGACGTGCTTGATGTGTATCCATGATGATAAGAAATTTTTACTGCAATGCTGGTGATGAGTAGCATCTAAATGGCCTTTTCATCTGGGATGAAGAGCGTGCTTGCGTAGAAAATGCTTGACCATTAACCCGTCTTGCGTAGGTGCACTTTCAGCTTTAATCTGTGCCTAGAAAGACTCAAAAATATATATTAGTTGCATGCAATACTTATTAATTGTTTTATTACCAATAATATGGTCCTTAATTCGTTACTTTGAACTACTGATGGTCATAACTCATCCCATAAATGTCTCATAGGGAGAGAATTTATACCTAGAAATAAATTCTTGTATTAATATGGTTACTACTATTATTAGCATCCACAATATTAAACAGAGATATTCCCTATTAACGCTCCTCAAATTTTAAATTAAGCAACCAATATGGACTTGACTTTGCTACAATCCAAGTTCCTAAAACTTGGTACCTCAGCCTTTGCCAAACCAATTGCTTCCATAATCAACTCTATCCTGTCTGCAGGCCATATCCCTAAGACCTGGAAAACTGCTAGAGTTGTCCCAATCTACAAAAATGGGGACAAAAACACTGTCTCAAATTACAAATCAATCTCTCTTCTCCCAATACACACTTACTCTCATTCATACCTAACTGCCATCTGCCATTTTTTCTGATGCAAATGGTGTCAACCTTTTAAGTCATTTAATACTAACTAACCTTAAAACTCACCCCACAAGTCAAGCATCCCAACAGCCTGCACTCATGGCTATTGTCCCACACCCACAGTCACTCCTGGCTTTCACTTCAAACACTCCACTGTAACTATTCTGCTAAAAAAAAATGTGAAATGCCCTGTATATAATATATACCCTGTTCACTTATGCAATTACACTTGCAATAATATATCCCCTGTCCTTTAACTCTATTTCCAGGACATACCCAAAAACAAATAAATGGTTACAAAATGATAAATTTGGCAGATATTATACTGTATATCCCTCAACATAGGGACGGCTTGCTACCTGCTTTGCTGTGACATCTGCAAAGGTATTATTATTATTTTCCAGGGGCCTGTCAGCTCTTGGAGTTAACATTGTTATAATAAATTCAATAACCTATGTATGTGTCTCCCCTCTTTTGTTCATATATTATCTATATATGTGAACAAAAATACAAAAATACAAAAAAAATTATGAAAACAGGTTGCTTTGATATATAGCAATATTAAACTGGTAAATAGATTTGTATGTGTTGTGACTACAAAAATTATTTACTGCTTGTGTTAAAAGAAAAAGCCTGCAGTAGGTCTTTTAACAACTGTGGCATTTACAATATAAGAAAAAATCCTGAAATCCTGAACAAAAGATTTCCTTTTAAAATAGACAAATAATTTTGAACTCTTTGCAAAGTGCTGAGCACACGGCCAGCATTAACTTTAAAAGACACTCTGACTTTAAAAAGGAAAAAAATAATTTTCAAAGCGCCTTTTTTTTTTTTTTTTTTCTTCTGGGAAAACAGCCAGAAATTTCACAGTACAGATAACGGGTTTCGCTGTCTAATTCATATTAACTGCTGGATTAATCCTCACGCAGGGAATTGTAACATTAGTTTAATGTTAAATATAAAGCTTTCCACGCTGTCCTAAAACTGCATTTTGTATGGTCTTTCAAAAATTAAATAACGGGAATATTTCAAATTACTTATAAACACCAAGTCTATGCCTACAAGAGCATGCAATATCCTTTCATTCATTCACCTGAATGCCTTCTGCAAGAAATCTCATATTCCTGCAAACTTCCATCAATACAATTGCTATCCCGTTTTAACTATGCCCTCTCTTAAACTAAACAAAATATCTTCAAACATGCAACAGTTATACCATGACTAAAAAAACAGCAAGCTTGACCCTACCTGTCTTGTATGGCTTCTACACTGCTTATTTAACGGAGACAATTCTCGCTAAAATAACTGACCTCCATGCTGCTAAAGGCAGATATCATCACACTCCGCTCACACCACGGACACCCTCCTTTTGAAGCGCTATGTACATTGATGGCGTTATATACATATATAATACAATATATTAATTCACACAGTACTTGTGAGTTCTTACCATCATTTTAAACAAAAACAACCCAGACATATCTTAATCCTGTAGAAATAAAATTGAAATGTGTTATCTTACTGCTTTACGGAAAAGAAGACAGTTCTACATTACCTTGTTCTCATGATTAAACTGCTTAAGCACAGCTAGTTAATTTTAATGTGAATGCTTCGCATTCTTTAAACTGTAAGAGAGAGGCTGTGCCCCTCCTTTTATTAAGATAGAAATACCGCAAACGAAAAGAAATGTGTCCGGTTTAAAAAGTATCCGCCTGGCCAGGACGAATAAACCTTTCAAACTATAACCAGGGACCGAGCTGAATATACTCCCCTTTTGTTGTGAGGTATTTCTCTCTATATTCGGTGTACACCTTTTTAAAACCTTTTAAAATTTAGATTTCATCATGAGCAACTAATATTCATATTTTTTGTACAGATGTTAATCAGCATGACTTTCACACAATAAATCATTCAGGAAAAAATTCATCAGGGTTACAAACAAGCTTTACATAAAGTAGCGGTGTTTTTTTTTTTTTTTTTACAGAGACTTTCACTCTGAGCCCCCACGGGCAAAGCAGCACTTCCCTGCTTCTTACTCTGATAGTGGCACACTCTCTGCCAATGACCAAAACCACCACAATTAAAACAGATACCATTATTCTGAGCTATTATTCCTGATTGATTTCTGAGACCAGCATAAACCATTAGTAGCTTATAGACAAACAGCTTAATTATGACAAATAATTGCAACATTTATACTTACACAATATACAATGGTCGTTCAGCTAGATCAGAGACAACAGTCCAGTCGTGCACAGAATTTACTGGACTCTTACCAAAAATTCTGTTTAAAAGGGCCTATCCCAATTCTTCAGTCACAATTTAGGTCTATTAAATTCCCAGAGGGGGTGAAGCATCATATATAAAAATTTACATATATACTCACAACCTCTGTGAACTTCCCACTTCTAGACGCCAAAACTGAAAGGAAAATCCGTTATTTCCTCCCCTGGCTTCAGCACCGAGAGGAACCTTTCCCCTGCCAGGTACACTGAAGCCTTGTGACTGGATACTACACCATCTGCACCCGTTTGCAGCAGACTCCCCCGGAGAAGTTTTTCACGCCCTGCAACTGTTATCTCCGGTCTTCGGTGAACTTTTCAGGCCTGGGAGACGAACAAAATGAAACGTAACGCACGCCAGGTTTCAAATCCTTTGTCTCTATTTATTACTCATAGGGTAATGATTTTTATACAGAAGAAAAAAAAGATTGGTTAGAGGCGTAACATAGGCGTGTCTTGGGCGTATACTAGGTGTGTCTTGGGCATAGCTTTGATTAGAGGCGTGATTTAGGGGCAGGACATATTAGTGGCGTGACTTTTGAGACGTTTCCTTTTCAATACAAGCAATGTTCTGAATACATAGCTTATTCATTGTCTGTTATCAAAAGAGACCTTGAGTCTTAGCAACTTTATTTCACTACCTTGCTTCTTGCAGAGAACCATTCTATTATATTCTACTAAAACACCAGGAAATTGACCTCACAAAAGTATCTAGTAATATCCTGGCCAGGGAGAATGAAATGCAATTTAGCAGAGAAACTGAGTGCATTCAGGAATTATATTTCAGCAAAAGGCTGACTCCAGAATCTTAACTAGTTATGACCAGACAAAATGGAAGCTTAACATGACTGCAGACTCTGGCCTGACATACTGGTCCTAACAGCGTCTTTTATGCGGTAGACCAGGAGGCCAGGCATCTGTGACTCAACTTCGTAGACGCCGTCCCGCCAACAGTCGGCTAGTTTGTGTTTTCCCGGGACTCCCAGATTGCGGAGAAGCATGACGTCTCCAGGGCGAATTTCCCGGTGTCTGACCTTATGGTCATAGCGCCTTTTGATGTTGGCATTGAGTTTTTCGGCTTGTTGATAAGCCTGTTGTAAGCTTTCATGAAGTCTCTGCACATATTTAAAATGGGTGGCATTGTGTATCCCATCCATTGATACTCGTAGACGTACAGCCACTGGAAGCCTGGCTTCTCGCCCAAACATAAGGAAGTATGGGGAGAATCCCGTGGACTCATGGCGGGTGCAGTTATATGCATGTACCAGAGTCTCCACATGCCGACTCCACTCTGTCTTCTGCGCCCCGGTCAACGTGCCCAGCATGTCCAGCAACGTCCAGTTGAACCGCTCTGGCAGAGCGTCACCCTCTGGGTGGTACGGAGTTGTCCGAGACTTGGTGATATCCAGAATTTTTAATAGCTCCCGAATTAAGGTGCTCTCACAGTCCCGGCCTTGATCGGAATGAAGGTGGTTGGGTAGGCCATAATGCATGAAATATTTCTCCCAGAGGATCTTTGCCACCGTAATGGCCTTCTGGTCTTTGTTCGGGAATGCTTGGGCGTATCATGTGTAATGGTCCATGATGACGAGCATGTTACAGATACCATGGGCTCGATGCACAGGAAGTCCATGCATACCAAATACATGGGGCCTGAACTTTTCAAGTGAGCCATGGGTGCCGCTCGGGTTGGTAGTGTTTTGCATTGAATGCACCTGGAGCATCTTCGACAATGTCGTTCCACCGACTCACGCATCTTGGGCCTGAAGAACCAGTCTCTGATGAGTCCGAACGTCTTGTCTATATCGAGATGTCCGTGCTCATCGTGAAGGGCCTTCAGGACCATATGTTGTAGGTTACTGGGTAAAACCAGTTTCTGTCTATCCAGGTGGTTGTGGTATTGCACCACCCTATAGAGTAGCCCAGTGTCGATCTCGAACTTATCAGCTTCTCACATGAGAATGGTGACCGTGTCGCTAGTAGCATGCCTCAGGAGGGAAGGCTTGTTTCTCTGGGCAGCCTGACGGATGATACCATCTATGGGGTCCCGGCTCTGATATTGGACCATATCCTTCCACGATATGATTTTATCAGGGGTGATATGCATTCCGCCGGGATCATAGTAAGCTGCAGGAATGGCTTTAGAGTGACATCCTAAAGAATCCGCGACTTTTAACTCTGAAAAGGCCACTATCCTCTATAAGGCCACACGTATAGTGCCCACGACCGGCGGCGCGATGTTGCCCAAAAACAAATGCATTGCCGCCGCCATGTGCGCCTATAGTAAGCACGACGGCGACGAAGCGATGTCGCATCGCGAATTTTGGTAGCTGGCAATATTTGATTTTTCAAGGGCTGTTGCCTCATGTGACAGCCCCTGAACCAATCAAATGCCAGTACACCTGCGCAGCCGCCGCAAAGCAAAATATAACTTTCGCTAGCGGTGATGGGTGACGTCACGTGTTGCCCGTCGTGGGCACTATACGCGCGGCCTAACTGTGGCTTTGTTGCACATGGCTCTCATCCCGGGGCCCAGTATCTCCTCCCAACCATCGTCATCTGGAATGGTGCAAAGACCGGAGATAGCGCATCCGCCCCGATGTTCAAGGGTCCCGGTTTATATTTCAGTGTGAACTAATAATTTGATAATGCTGCCAGCCATCTGTGGCCGGTGACGTCCAACTTGGCGGACTTTAGTATATAGGTGAAGGGATTGTTATCCGTCCTCACTTCAAAGGATTCGCCGTATAAGTAGTCGTGGAGTTTGTCCATGATGGCCCACTTGAAAGCGAGGAACTCCAACATATGCACTGGATAATTTTGTTCGCTAGGGGTCAAACTGCAGCTGATGTAGGCTACCGGTCGGAGACCCTTTGGGGACTTCTGGTGCAAGACCGCACCTAAGCCATTAAGACTGGCATCCACATGGAGGACATCTGGTTGTTCTGGGTCAGCGTAGGCGAGAACAGGTGCCTTAGTTAAGCTCCTTTTCAGGTCAAAAAAGCCTGTTCGCATTCAGTCGTCCATTTATCGTTGAACGGCTGTCTAACGGATATGACCCTTCGCCCAGTATCTTCGGGGTATATCTTGAGAAGGTTATTTAAAGGCTTAGCCTTACTGGAATACCCCTCCACAAAACAACGGTAATAGCCACAGAAACTGAGGAATGAGCGCAACTCCATGACGTTCTCTCGTCACGGCCAATTCACTACAGCCTCCACTTTGGCCGGGTCAGTAGCGATCCCGTCGGCAGACACAATGTGTCCCACGTAGGTCATCGAGGTGTGACAAAACTGGCACTTGTCGAGTGATAGTTTCAAACCCTCTCGGCCTAGACGGTCCATTACTTTAAGTAGCCGTCCTTCATGTTCTTCTAATGTCTTACCGAAGACAATGATATTGTCCAGGTAGACTAAGCATTCCCGAGGATTCATGTCTCTAATAGTCTTCTCCATTAGGCGTTGGAATGTCACTGGAGCTCCACAGATACCTTGAGGCATACGTGTAAATTGGTAGAAGCCATGGGGACATACAAAGGCAGTCTTTTCCTGATCTGCTTTACTCATTGGTGCCTGGTAGTACCCAGATCTTAAGTCCGAACGCTGAACCACTGACTCCCGTTTAAGGCATTGAGAATCTCTTCTATGCGGGGAAGAGTATACTGATCTGGTACTGTACGAATATTCAGTATCCGGTAATTGACACACAGTCTCACCGACCCATTCTTCTTTCTTACCACTACGATGGGTGAGGTGTAAGGGCTCCGCGATTCGGTCACAATTCCCGCCTCTTCCATCTCGTGTATGTCACGGTGGACACAACTTCTCAACACATTTATATTTCTGGGTACTTGATTGAACACAAGGAGCAAAATAAATTGTGATTTATTTCCTGGGTTGACAAACACACGACATCTGCAGAATACACTTAAAACAACACTTACTGGGATAAGGGAATGAAATAGATTGTCCTTTACATACAAGCGCAAGAAATGTAGTCTTGGTTTAAAGGTCCCGTGGCTAGATCGCACGAGGGAGCCCTGGTGTCCCGCGATGTGGGGGACGGCGGCAGGGGGTTCCGGCGGACCCGGCGAGCGGAGGGAGAAAGCCCCGATCGGAGGGCGCTCCTCCGCGGCTTCGGCGCGCGACAGGCACATCCCGGCGCACGCCTGGTTACTGTTGCGGCCGAGACCGGGCAAATGCTCAAATAAACTCGGCCGCAGCAGTATAGACGATTCCTGCCTACCTTTAACATGAGCACCCAATCCCCATTCTGAGAATATTTAACCCACCAATAGCCGCGTTGCCCGCAGTTTGCAAAACCGGGCAAAAAGGCTTCCCAGTTTGCAAAGCGCATGTGTCGGCTTGACACCCAGGCAACTTAGCATACCTGGTGTACACCCTCTTTCTGGCGCCTCTTAGTCTGAGGTTTGGCGTGAAGGTGTCAATGGCCTGGGATCTACGACTTCTCAGGAATCCGGCCATGTATACATTAGGGTGCTCTGCAGTCTTTCATCCCTGTCACTTCTTTAGACTGAGGGGCGCCTGGTCAGCGGAATCCCTTTGAAGTGTCAGGAATAAAATACCCACAGCTCATTCACCCCAGGAGCAGGTCCTGCCCATACAGTTTAAACACACAGTTTTCACACTTTATTAAACATTATGTTCTGGGTGTATTTTTACTGTAATTCTTTCATGTAATGTTATGTGGTGTTTTATTACATTTGCACACCAAAAACCAGGGTGCTGGGTGCTTCCGGTCTCGAGTTAACTTTCCTAATTGAAATGTCGGCTTCGGGGGAATCAAGTTCATTGAATTCTCACGTCAATTGACACAGTTCCCACGTCAATTGACTGGCCGCCTTTCAAGTTAGAAAGTTAACCGAGGAACGGATACATTCTATCGGTACTCTTAACCGCAAACCACTTATCCAATTGACTTGTGGTTACAGGTCAAACCAATAGTAAATGGATACCCATGCTTCAAACAGCCTGCTAACCGCAGCCACGTTTCTTCAATGAACGCTTGCAGTTTGCTCACTACTCCATCTTGTGTCGCAACAGGAGTATAGCAGGCAATACATTTTCTTTTAATACAGCAGGCAGGGAATGGCCTGCAAATGGGGGGTAAAAAGGATGGGACAGGGCAAACACAGCAATGCATGGCAAATAAGTTTAACCCCTTCATTCTCAATACGAGGGGAAGATGACCAGCCGGGTATAACACCTTTTTTCAGGTCTGATCACCTCCATCCTCGTCACAGTGTAGTACGCCCCGTACATCATCCACATCCCGAGGGGTGATGCGGCAAGAAATAGCCATGTTAGTCCAGTTGCAATAGTGCAGAATAAATTAGTTCTTCAGTATTAGGTGAAATTTTTTTTATTGGACTAACAATTTATGTCATAAGACAAGCTTTCGAGAGTTCTCCTCTCTTCCTTAAGTATTGCTGACCTGAGGAAGAGAGGAGAACTCTCGAAAGCTTGTCCTATGTATGTATATGTGTGTGTGTGTGTGTGTGTGTGTGTGTGTGTGTGTGTGTGTATATATATATATATATATATATATATATATAGAGCAACTGTAAATAATACTGTATGTTCATTTGCATGTCTTAGAAAGGTCTGCAACCCTGTCTTTCACCATTATTGCCCAGCACACAGCACTTCCACTGCAGCAAGGGATTCTGGGAAATGACATGCAAATGAGCACACAGTTCCACCTTTTATCTCAAGCTCATATTACACGAGCAACCCTTAAGCCAAAGCATGCTGCTTTAAACACAGCTTTTAAGCAAAGGCTGGGGTGAGATGCAAAGCCAGTAAACCCACTCACAGACATGTTTCAACCTTGATGGGTATCATCAGTGTGAGGTTGGTTACTGGCTATGCTGGTTTGAGATTAAAAGTAGGTATTCACCATACTTATTAAGGTTATGGTGGGTAACAAAAAAGGGACAAAAACCCTCCACAGTAAAGCATATAGCAACTGTAAATATTACTGTATGTTCATTTGCATGTCTTAGACAGGTCTGCAACCCTGTCTTTCACCATCTGAATCTGAGCAGACAATATATCCCTGTACACTTCAGAATTCATCCGGCTGCTTCTGTCTTCTGTTATCAATAAACACTAGTGACCCAGTGCCATTGTAAAGACATGCATACCCATGCCATCACACTGCCTCCACCGTGTTTTACAGATGATGTGGTATGCTTTCGATTATGAGCCGTTCCAAGCCTTCTCCATACTTTTATCTTTCCGTCATTCTGGTACAGGTTGATCATAGTTTCATCTGTCCAAAGAATGCTGTTCCAGAACTGGGCTGGCTTTTTTTAGATATTGTTTGGCAAAGTCTTATCTGACCTCACTGCTGGTATTACTGATGTAAAGGTCCTCTGGCAACCTAGAGATGGCAGAGTTAAATTTCCTGGTTTAGGGGAGTGCTGCTACACAAGTAATCCCAGCAAGAACGGCAGCTATGCTTTCACTGTTCATTGCGAAATGGCTATCAGTCAGCCACCGTAGGTCTCTTCTCAACATGGGACCCTACGCGTTTCTTCCGCAACCGGATTTCCTCTTTACATCAGTATCACCAGCAGTGAGGTCCCAGAAGTCACGTGTTCCAGTGGAGCAAGCAGACGGCGGTCACTTCAGCTATGTTGCCACATGAGTTTCATCTCATACCACGCTTTCAAATTTTGGCGAATTTGTGAGTTTGAATTTGTCTGAGTTATTGTTTTATTAAACCTTTGTATTTTTTTATCACACGAGGATTGGGCACTTTTTTCTTTTTCTCTGATACAGCAGCGGCAGCTTTTATTCGAGTAAAAGCCGCCGGCTGCATGCGTCTGGGAAGCGGGTAGCCGCGGCGCGTGGCGGCGCACTGTGACGTCACAGTAACATGCGCGCCCGTCTTCCCCGTCTTCCCCGTCTTCCCCAGGCTTCCCCGACACCCCTGGAGATCAAATTAAGGTAAGCGGGGGTGCGGGGAAGCAGAGGGGCAGAGCAGGAGCCGGGGTCGGGAAGGGGGGGTAAATTGCGCGCGAAGTGGAGGTGGGGTGCGTGGGGGAAACGCGGCGGCGCACGGTTTTTACTGGCGGCAGCTGGGGTAGATCCCGGCATGCCGCCGGCATTTAGTGCAATAAAAGATGTCGCTACTGTAGGTATTGGACGGGAGGTTGTTGAACCCGGAGAAAAGAAGCAGCCAGAATCCAAGATTTTTACATCAAGGTTTTTCCGTATTTATCACATGCATATTGTGATTTTTATTTTCATGGACTTCGGACTTATTTTTTATTTCTACACACCCATTGTCACTATATGTTTTTAGGCTACATATATTTGTTTAATATACTGTTTCCATTTTATTAATCTTCTAGTGGCAAGGGTGTTTATTGTACAATATTGTTATTATATTTGTTATCTTGCACATTAAATCAGCCAAACAATATATATATATTAGGTCCGTAAATAATTGGACACTGATACAAGTTTTGTTATTTTGGCTGTGTATCAAAATAAGTTCAAGTTACAGTTAAATAATGAATATGGGCTTAAAGTACAGTCTATCAGCTTTAATTTGAGGGTATTCACATCCAAATTGGAGGAAGGGTTTAGGAATTGCATCTCTAATATGTAGCCCCCTCATTTTCAAGGGACCAAAAGTAATTGGACAATTGACTCAAAAGCTGTTTCATGGGCAGGTGTGGGCTATTCCTTAGTTATTTCATCATCAATTAAGCAGGTAAAAGGTCTGGAGTTGATTCTAGGTGTGGCATTCACATTTGGAAGCTGTTGCTGTGAACCCACAACATGCGGTCAAATGAGCTCTCAGTGCAAGTGAAACAGAGCATCCTTAGGCTGCAATAAAAAAGAAAATCCATCAGAGAGATAGAAGGAACATTAGGAGTGGCCAAATCAACAGTCTGGTACATTCTGAGAAAAAAAGAACGCACTGGTGAGCTCTGCAACACAAAAATGCCTGGACGTCCACGGAAGACAACAGTGGTGGATGATCGTAGGATCCTTTCAATGGTAAAGAAAAACCCCTTCACAACATCCAGCCAAGTGAAGAACACTCTCCAGGAGGTAGGCATATCATTATCCAAATCTACCATAAAGAGAAGACTTCACGAGAGCAAATACAGTGGGTTCACCACAAGGTGCAAACCATTCATAAGCCTCAAGAATAGAAAGGCCAGATTAGACTTTGCAAACAATATCTAAAAAAGCCAGCCCAGTTCTGGAACAGCATTCTTTGGACTGATGAAACTAAGATCAACCTGTACCAGAATGATAAGAAGAAAAAAGTATGGAGAAGCCTTGGAACGGCTCATGATCCGAAGCATACCACATCATCTGTAAAACACAGTGGAGGCAGTGTGATTGTGGGCATGGAAGGCTTCCAATGGCACTGGGTTACTAGTGTTTATTGATGATGTGACAGACGACAGAAACAGCCGGATGAATTCTGAAATGTATAGGGATATATTGTCTGCTCAGATTCAGCCAAATTCAGCGAAAGTTGATTGGATGGCGCTTCACTTTACAGATGGACAATGACCCAAAACATACTGCGAAAGCAACCCAGGAGTTTTTTAAGGCAAAGATGTGGAATATTCTGCAATGGCCGAGTCAATCACCTGATCTCAACTCGATCGAGCATGCATTTCACTTGCTGAAGACAAAACTTAAGGCAGAAAGAACGACGAACAAACAACAACTTAAGATAGCTGTAGTAAAGGCCTTTCAAAGCATCACAAAGCAGGAAACCCAGCGTTTGGTGATGTCCATGTGTTCCAGACTTCAAGCAGTCATTACCTGCAAAGGATTCTCGACAAAGTGTTAAAAATGAACATTTTATTTATGATTGTGTTAATTTGTCCAATTACATTTGAGCCCCTGAAATAAGGGGACTGTGTATGAAAATGGTTGCAATTCCTAAACGTTTCATACAATATTTTTGTTCAACCCCTTTAATTAAAGCTGAAAGTCTGCACTTCTATTGCATCTTGGTTGTTTCATTTCAAATCCATTGTGGTGGCGTACGGAGCCAAAATTATGAAAATTGTGTCAGTGTCCAAATAATTCCGGACCTAACTGTATATACTGTATTATTCACTCTAGCATTTCTTGTTAATATATTATCATCTGTTTATATTATATAATCACATATTTATTCTTAGAATAGGGTCAATTTGGCCAAGTGAGTCACCCCTCAGACGCTGTCTTTATTTCTGTCATATATATATATATATATATATATATATATATATATATATATATATAATATGTAACACATTTGTCCCCCCCCCCAACCTCACTTTGGAACCAGTGTATGGGAGTGGATGCATTACCTCGCTGGTATGGTTCTCTACCTGTTGGTTTGCAGAAGGTCTGAGTAGTCTGCTTGATGGTATGAGACATGACAGGACTGGCTCACACAGGTCTCTGGGTTCTTCCCAGTGGTGCCAGCGGCTCCAGCAGTTTTGGATCCCACGAAGTGTAGGTGTCAGCCCCCATCACTACACTCCTGCCCGGGAAATGACACCTTAGGCAGAGGCATCTTGATAGGATCTTTACTACAGGGCATTCTTCATCAGCTCTTCTTGCAGCATATCACACTCCACTTGCACCATTCTTTCTAGACGGTGCACTTTCCTCTCTAGTGCTCTCTGCTCCAGGTGGTCTTTAGACTAGCCAGCCTAAAATAAGCAAGCTTACCCCGCCATGGGGAAGATTCACAGCACCCACCTCGCTCACCGTCCTACACCCTAGCCAGGGCTCAGAGAGGGCTCCTTCACCCTCCTTACTCCAGGAGGAGCAGGGGGCAAAGCTCACCTCTTCACACCATGAGGTGGAGAGGCAGCCTCTCTACCTCCTTACTCTGAAGAGCAGGGGGAAAAGACTCGCCCGCTAACTTTTGCTTCTCCCATAGACAGCTCTGGATGGGGCGGGCTCATGGACTGTACCCACCTACATGGGGACTGTACACAAGCCATGAGACACCACCTACATTCCTTCACTTTCTAGAGAAGCAGAAGGGGGGTTAATGGCCCACAGATTAACCTGCTAATGCCTGGATCTTAACAGGGCTTACATAGCGGATACACTATGTGGAGAGAAACAGGTACAGCTGGACATACCCTGTTACATACATATATATATATATATATATATATATATATATATATATATATATATATATATATATATATATATGTTACATACATATATATATATATATATATACACACACACAAACAGTGTCCGCATACACACCTAATAATAATAGGGTATTAATGAGACCAATAGTATTAACTTTTCATTATTGGCGAAAGCTGTTAAATTCCGGGTATTATTGAAATCCCTGCTCTATGATTGTTTAAAATTACGGGCATTATCCAATCAGTAATGGCCTGAAATTTTTGGCACCCTGCCAAGTTTTTCAGCCAATCAGCTTTCAGTTCTCATTCACAAAGAGTGAGATCAGCTCTTAGACAGGGGAGGTGATTGGACAGGTGGCAGCAGGAAGGTACTGACTCCTCCCCCACTGTGTCTGCAGAGAGTTCCGCACAGGCGAGTGAGGGAAAAGATGTGTGTGTGTCTGTTGTGTGTTTTGTGGGTGTAAAGGGGGCCATCAGAGTGTTTTATTGGTGTGTGTCTTCTGTTAGTGTGTGTTTTGCGGGTGTAGAGGGGGCAGCAGAGTCTGTTTTCTTGGTGTGGGTGTAGAGGGGGGGCTGCAGTGTGTTTCATCAGCGTGTGCTTTTACAGGGGGGCTGCAGTGGATGTAGGGAGGGGCCTGCTGGTGTGTGTTTTGTGGATGTGGAAATAGAGGTGGCAGAGTCTGTTTCCTTGTTTTGTGTGTGTCGACAGTGTGTGTTTTGTGGTTGGAGAGGGGGGGCTGCACTGTGTCTTCAGTGTGTGTTTTGTGGGTGGAGGAGGAGTGCAGAGTATTTTTATGTGTGTCTGCAGTGTGTGGGTTTACAGGGCGCTGCAGTGGGTGTAGAGGGGGCAGGCTGCTGGGGTGTGGTTTGTGGATATAGAGGGGGCTGCAGTCTGTTTTGTTGGTGCGTGTGTGTTTTGTGGGTGTAGATGGAGGACTGCTGTGTGTGTGTTGAGTGTGGAGGAGGGTCGTAGTGTGTTTTGTGGCTGTAGAGGAGGGGGGGCTACAAAGTGTGTTTGTGTGTATAGCAGGGTCCCCCGGTCCCCGTTTTCCCCCCCCCGCTTACCCCTGCTGCAGTGGGGGAGTGGGCGGAGTGTGCAGCAGGTCCCGGCGGTGTTACAGGGTGCGCAGGTGCTGGCGGCGGGCTCGGCAGAGGCTCTGGCGGCTCCCTTTGCAGGGCGCCGCCATGTTATGATTGGCCGCGCATGCGCAGAGAGAGCTGCAGCGGCAGTCATTATCAGGATAGGCTCCGCAGGGTCTACAGCCCCCAGCAGGCATAGGGGCAGGCAGTCAGGTGCCCAAGCAGCGCCAATAGGGCTGCAGCATTCCCTGCACCAGGGAAAGGATACATTTCGCGCGCTCTAACCACGCTAGTCAGTCGGTGCTGGGACAGGATAGGGGTAAGAGATATGTGCAGGGTCTGTCACTCCTGCTCTAGGCCAGACATTCCCCTAGGCCCCGACTAGATTGTGGCTGCTACAGGGACAGGCCCTAAGGTAGGGACACTGCCCCATTAGCTGCTTGAGTTTAGGGACACAGCTCCAATGTTGCGCAACACTGAGGATTGTGATCTGGGACCAGATCACTCTGCAAGGGATAAAAACTATCCATACGTGGGACACTCAAGCTGGATACCACCTACGCGGAGGCGGATGACATCGCTGGATCAGCGGGTCACATTGGCCTCCCAGTCGGCGCGCCCGGGTGCTGGAGCACCCGGCAGGTACCTACATCACTAAGTGCACCAACCGAGTAACACACACCATAGTGGCAGCGCTGACCACATATAGGGGTGGGGACTCTTGTGGACAATGGTTGGATGCCCGAGGGCTCCGTCAGGTACCGTAGACACAGTGTCGGGTAACACAGTGGTGGGAAAAGGCTGTGCGAGGCTGTATGGTTAGCTGTAACCATTAGTATTATTGTTATCATTGTTTGTCATTGCATACTGTAAATGCCCAACAGTAAAGTGCTACTGTTTTATTGCATCAGTGTGTGTTGTACATATATGGTCCTGCACGGGGTTATCCCGCATAGTTGGGAACCCACGCAGGTGGAGACGCTGTCACATATCTAATCAGGTACACCCCAGGCTCCCCGCGGTGGAGGTATAGGTCTCCTGCGAGCCACAGGTAACGCATACACACCGTAGACGCTTTATCTTCCAGGGGGTTGGGGAAAGTGCACTTTATGTGTATAGAGGGGGGCTGCAGAGTGTTTGTGTATATAGAGGGGGGTTGCATAGTGTGTGTGTATAGAAGGGGGCTGCATAGTGTGTGTGTGTGTGTGTGTGTGTGTGTGTGTGTGTGTGTGTGTGTGTGTGTGTGTGTGTGTGTGTGTGTGTGTGTGTGTGTGTGTGTGTATAGAGGGGGTTGTGTGTATACAATTTCCTTTTAATAAACTTGCTGTGAATGCAAAACAATGTAGGCTATCATGCTGATAAAAATAAATATGACTACAAAAGTGTATCTTTTTTATGGAAAATGTAAAAAAAAAAAACCAAGCCTACATTTAGCCTATAATAGTAATAATCATCTCAAAACAGGGCATTACTGCCCAATAATGCCCTATTCTTCGGGGATTATTACTTAAATAAAGAGATTTGGTCAGCGCTCTGAGACACAAATAGAAATAGTACAATATATATATTGTAGGAGTTGGTCGGCTCACATAATGTATGTACTCTTATCTAGTATTTACTTTTCTTGTTTCCTATTATTGATGACTTCTAAGCAACTTAATATTATTTTTTCTACTACTTTATTATAGTCCTATTTACAAAAAAGACACAGCAAATATGTTATTGATTTGTTTGTGCTGTATTGTTTTACAGGAGAAGTTCTCAATACAGATAAATCAACTGAGAAAATAATAAAACAGCTTGACGATGTTGACGATCAAATTCATGATGGAGTTGGAAGCACACAAAGTACAATTATAGTGGACCAGTCCTCTTTGGATGAAGATAGTCTTTTGAATACAGTTGATGGGATGGATTATTTTAAACATTCAATTGATTTTGATTGCAAAAATGCAGTACAGATTGACTCAGCTTTTAATATTAGCCAGGAAGACATTGAAGTCATTGAAGACTATGAAAAAATGCAGCAAAATTCTTACAATGTTCAATTGCTTTCTTCCTTATTAACACAGCAAAGAAAACATTCCATTCTACCTTTGAGTTCATGGAGTCAGGATGAAAAATTACAGCGTAATGTTAAAATGATACCAGTAAGACTAAAGTTATATTTTTGTTTGCTCTTTAGCATTGATAGCTTTTTTTTATTTTTAAGGTATAGTACACTACTATATAAATACAAACATTTTTGCTCTGTTGACTTGAAAAACTCTGCTTTGCATTCCAGAAAAATAGCTTCTTGTTTTTAGGAATGACAAATTAGAAAAAACTGAACATTTAAGGTGCAGCTCCACTTTAAGTATTTAATCTTTTTTTTTAATCCTCATCACTATTGCTGATGATGCAATTTTCTATTAGATATCTATTTGAGGAGAGAGATTTTCTATTAGAACTCTAAAATCATCATATTTAAGTAGGGCCGACTAGACCCCATTGAAAGCAGTATATGTGGTTATGAAGATTTGTTCTTTGTAGTCGTAATTGTAAGCTAGTTATTACTTTATTAACTATATATGTGCATAATATACACACAGATCCACACAAAAATTCCTGGTGCCTCAAATGTCCCCCCTGGCGCCTGTACTGTGCGCAGGGATGACTGACCTGTTAATCACCGCAGCACTCCCCAGTGAGGGGGAGTACTCATTGGAGAGCAGGAGACAGGCAGTGTGAGGGCTGAGGACAAAGCTTGCTGGAGCCCTGCTGAACTCTGCTGCCCCTGATCTAAATGCACACTGGCAGGGGGAGGTGTGTATGTGTGTCTGTGTGAGTATCACAGACACAACTCCTCTTCCCCCCTCTCCCCGTGTGCGTTATTACTGATTTGGTATACATCAAAATTGCAGTAATGATTTAGCAGGTGCGATATTTGGCAATCGTTAATATGACAAATGCCCAAGATCTCTATTAGCCAAAAGTGGTTAATAGTGTTCTTGAGCATTAACCAAAACAATATACATGTAAAAAAAAAGTGGGGTACATGCATACATATAATTGGTTGAAATCACAAGGGGGGGGGGGTTAGGGGAAGAGGGAAGGATACATCATTTGTACATATACAATATATTAAATACAGTGGCGACCAACTTTATTCGAACTCGGCTAGCTCAGCGAATTTCGGAATATCCCGGTGATGTGCGGTTTTGTATCGTTTTAGCCCGGGATGTATTGCGTTATTTTCGCGGCTATGATTTAAACATTTTATTCCCGCTGTCTGCAATACTGCAATGCCATGTAAAAACACATGGGGGCGTTTGCGAGCTGTTGTCTTTGAAGTCTAATACCTTCGCGGTTCAACACAGTCTGTGCGTGCGCGCGCAGTAATAGTAAAATTGCATATTTAATTTATTTTAAAGTACAGTACTGTACATGCTTGGACCCTGTTGGGGTGAAGTGAGGGGGTTCCTAACATCTGGGGGCACAATAAATTTTATTTCTAGGTGCCCTAGAACAGAATTTCCCACGCCAATTGGCCGTGAACTTGACCGAGGCCCTAAGTAGTTCCCACGCCAATTGCGCGAATATAATTTAAAATAACCCGTTCTGTGGGTCTGAGCGGGTTGAAATTCGCCTGGCCCTCATGCGGAAGGACCCTTGCCACAGTGGCAAAATATCAGCCTTGCACAACCCCCGGAACCGGAGGTACCAAAAGACAGTTTAAAAGCACATTACCAAAGTGGCTTTTTTTCTGCCATGCAAGTCAATGGCAGAAACCTGAACTTTAACATTACCCTGACTTCATTCTGTTGCCACGAGAGGGTCACAATTTGCCATGCAATCCTGCCGCAACTAGGACTACATGGTGACCGAATCTGAGCCCTCTAGGTTGAACAGAACCGGAGTTATGGGTTCCAGGTTTCTGCTCATTCTGACTTAGCCGGTTCAAAGCTTTCTCCGCCATTACGCTCAATGGTAGGACCCTCCTCACCGGCGTGACCCGTTCTCGCCGCCATTACTGCTCGGACCCTGTTGGGGTGAAGTGAGGGGGGTTCTAACATCTAGGGGCAAAATGAATTTTATCTCTAGGTGCCCTAGAACAGAAGTTCCCACGCCAATTGACCTAGTTCCCACGCCAATTGCCCTAGTTCCTACGCCAATTGCGCGCTCATTGCTCTTTTTTTACAATGTTGCCGAGCTTGCGGCTTTGCGGTCAGGCAGTAAAAAAACAGTGCAGCAAGCCTCTATATTTGTTACACTGTCAAAGGAGCAAATGGAAACAATGTGAGGCAATTCAACATGTTCTTTTATTGGTGGAGTCAGTACAAAAACATTTATTTACAAATACTGTACAATGTTGTAACATTTAAAGTGCACAGCAATTCTAACCATCAACACACAATAATACATACTGCAGCCTTTATTAAATTCTTCTGCCACAAAACATATTTGGTGCATGGGGCAAAGGGAGTTAAAGTGACTTGCTTTTTATGTACTGTATTTGGGGGTTGTCTTTGGGGGTTTATTCATCAAATTATTATGATGAACTGCCTTTTGAAATGACACTGCTGTTAACTATTTCAGCCACACACCTCCAGAGTTTTTAATCCCTCCCTAGCCAAGCGTCAATCGGCTGAGTCACCCTATCCTACCAACCCCCTCTCTCCACTGGGTCGTTAACCTTCTGCATATTGCCATTGTGTTCTTAATCCGCCCATAGCCGAGCTACAAACACTCAGTACGCCTGCGTCTATCACACCATCCCCCTCCCCCAACCCTTAGAGGCCTGTTGTTTGAACGGTAATGCTTTGGAAAATCCCCTCTCGAATTGGAAATGTAAATCTGATGTGCACAGCACAGTGAGCATTGAGAGTACACTGATATTGCACTGTAGGGGTGGTTGTCAATGATTATAATTCGCAGGAAAGTGAATAAATATTTATTTTATTTTATCAGGAACCAAAAAATACAAATATAAAAATAATAATCAGGAATAATACATACAGTAATGCAGTCTTTATTAAGTTCTTTTGGCAGATTGAAATTGGATAACCATTTGGAAAACATTTGTAAAACATGGGGAAACATGAGTAATGCACATTTATAAGAATATTATTTAATACTATATACAGTACTGTAATGTACTGTATACTATATACTGTATACTATATACTGTATACTGTAGTAATATTTTTTTTCCGTCTTTATCTTTTCCTCATTCTGTCTGCAGTACAGTAGTTCATTGAGAGAGGAGAGGTTTTGTGTACATAATTACTGCTGTTTATATACTGTACATTTGACTGTACAGTACAAGCAGATTAGACTGGACGCAACACCCCACCCACCCCTAGGCCACCCTTTTTCCTGAAACGACAAGAAAACAAAAAATTAGTGCAGTTACTGTACTGTACTGTATGTGTGTACTGTGCTGTATTATGGCAGAACTACTGTAGGTGGTTGGTGCAGCTTTCTCTCTGGAAAGAAAAAAATGGAGCAGTTAGTACGCAGTTACTGTAGTACTGTCAAACTAGTCTACTGTATACTGTTATTACTGTATACTCTGACTATGGTTAAATTCTATGTTCTGTACTTGAACCTGATGGCTGGTGCTGCTCTCTCTGTAAAGAATAAACTAACTACTGTAGTGTATACTCTTACTATCTGGAAAGAAAAATTCTGTGCCATACTTACCTGTATCATACTGTACTTACAATACTACAGCACGGTACTACTTTCCTGATGCTTGCCCATTACGCACGATGACAATGGGCAACACAGTGGCAATATGGTCTATATATTTATTGCAGCGTTCCACGGTGAGTACATCGTTCCAAAAACTCATTATGCCTTTCGCCAACTCATCCTTTTTGGAGGGTTTCGCCACTTTACGGATATGGTCTTTCAGCTGATGCCAGACCATTTCGATCGGATTGAAGTCTGGCGACCTGTCATTGGAAAGAAAGGACAATTGGTTTAAGAGCTAAAAACAGTGGGGAACAAAAATGGGACACGGTCTACTGCACTTACTCCGCTGGCGTCTTCACCCAGTTTATGCCGCGCTCAAGGATATGCGCCGTTGACGCGGTGTGCTTGGGATTGTTGTCCTGGTAGAAGCAGTGACCATCGGGGAACTCGCGTGTGATGTATCTCGGGCACAATGTTGTCTTGGAAGAAAGCTTTATTCATGATTCCTATACACTGGCGACACACTTTATTGCAGTGTGGCCAGTACCGCAAGCCGGGAGATTTCCCGGCTTGCAAGTGGCAGCCCCTCGGCGTGCCGCGCATCTCCGATGCGCGGTCACGCGTCATCGGGTGCCTGCGCCCCCTGCACGCGCGTCCAGGGCTCCCCGAGGGAGGGGGATCCGGGGGACCCGGCGGACCAGGCAGCGGTAGGGAGAGCGCCCCGATCGGAGGGCGCTCTTCCGCTGCTTCGGCGCGCACCCGTCACCCTCCGGCGCGCGCCAGGATACTGCTGCGGCCAAGAACGGGCAAATGCTCGAATAAACTTGGCCGCAGCAGTAGCAAGAAAAGAAAAGTGCTCAAAAAACTGCACAATAGTACAGTACAGTGCATACGGTAAGGCAACACTAGTCAAGTACAATGCATTAGGCAACATTATATTTGATAAATTTTACCTTCAAAGATGACAATGCATCCCGGTCCACACCTAGAGATGGCACCCCACACATGCAGCTTCACAGGGTGTTTTGGCCGCGGCTTCAAAGATATGCGGCCTTTTTTGTGGAATGCAAAGCTTGCAAATCTCTCCAGTGACACAGTAGACTCATCAGTGAAGATGCAATCCTGGAAAGTCTCCCCACTGTCGATCCATGCCTGGGCCTGGAGCACTCTCTTGATTTTGTTTGCGTCCCGTATCATGGGATACGCTCTGTAATGACAAGGAATAAAAATTTTTAGCGGCACAGTGCAGTACAGTTTGCTAAACAACACTTTTATCTCCTGTACTGTCTAGTACTAACCTCACACGTCCATATTTCCATCCAATGCTGCGTCTCATCTTCTTTATGCTGCTCTCGGATACAGTCAGATTGTGCTTTTCCTGCAGAGTGTTTTTAACCCTTAATGCACTCCTCTCATCATTCTCCTCACTTATTTTGTCCACCAGAAGAGTTGTCTCCCTACAATGTAAAGAATATATATTGTTTTATTAATATGCAGCAATATAAAATGTATATACTGTAAATATAATGTTGTAATATTAAATAAATTGAAATATACAAATAATATAGACTGCTGTACTATAAATATAAATAGACAAACTATGTTGTAATATAAATCAACTGAAATAACAACAGTATTACAGTAGATACAGAACTGTACTGTAGATGTACTGTACTGTATGAACAGTACAGTACGTACAGTACAGTTTTCTATATTTTTTTTGTTAAGTTTTATAAATATACTTACGCGTTAGTTACCCTTGGTGCCTTTTTCCGGTCTCTGTTTTTTCCGTATGCATGATAGCCCACGGTGCTTAATTGTACAACGGGGCCAGAAGTAGCTAACCAGCATTGGATAGCAGCAATTCGGTGTCCGCTCGTGTACATCTCTTTAATTCGCATGCTGAGATCCTTTGAAATCTTTTTAACAGGCATTGCTGCGAGTAGAAAGAAATACAAACACAAGAATGTATATTCGATGTTTAGTCGATGTGTATTCAATGTGCAGTGAATCCACAAAATGGATGGTGTATTTATACGGTAATGACTCACATTAGAGTACGCCCACTTTCAACACCTGTACCTGGTAGCCATGCATAAAAGGTCACACACTTTGCATAGCCCACCACTCGATGATCTTTATCTGAACTTGCCCTTGTCCAGATACTGCATTGTGCCACCTGCTTCCATGGAGCATCCCCGTTTCTATGGACGCAAGAACCCACTCACCTCTGCCGTGCCTGTCATGCTGAAAAAGCGAAAGGCGGTTGCCGTTTCCACGCCAAGGGCAAAGCGACAGGCTAAGGCCAATAAAGAAAACCTTCTGCTGACCCCAAAGGTTAAGGGTTTTCTAAGACGTAAGCCTCATTATGTCAATAAGATATACGGTGATGTACTCTCGACGCAGAACGAATGGCAGCCAACCCATCGAATCCGCAGACCACTTACTCCCATATGCTTCGACGACTCTGCTGTAGCTGTCCCGGAAAACTTCAGCCCGTCTTCTCCACCCCCATCTTCTCCGGTTCCATCTGACGACGCTGCCGCCTCTGAAATCCACGGGTCACTGTCTCCTCTGCTCTTAGACGACTCTGCTTCTCGCCCGGAAATCCAAAGGTCACTTTTTCCATCCCTCTCCGACGACGCTGCCGCTTCTCCTCTACCGGGTATCCACAGGTCACCTCCTCCACTCTCCATCGATGCCGCTTCTCTCCATGGAACCCCCATCTCATCCTCCATTGCACCCATCCCCCCAGATGTCCACACGCCATGCACAAGAAGCAGCTCGTTAGACCGGATGCTGAATGGGATAAGTGTGGATCTCCCCGGGAATTCTCTTGTGCTGGCAAAGATAGATGTGCTTCTGGAGACAATGCTAAATGTGGAGCAACGGATGCTACAAATGGAACAACGGATGGATCGACGGATGGAGAAGATAGAGGCTGACATAGCGGGCATACATTATTTGCTCGGTGCTAATGCCCCTGTTTCCCCGCCCCCAGAGCAGGGGAGTGACATGGATGTGATGAATGGGACCTTCGACCCCCTTCCATCAGCAAGCGCACCCCCTCCACCAGAAGATGTAGTGTACATGTATGCCGTTGAGGAGGACATGACAACCCCGTAAAGACCACGCCAGGAGACAACACGGCAACCAAGACCGGAGGAAAGCTTCCTCCCAGACAACCGACCATCGCCCGTCGCCTCAAGCACACCCGTTCCCAATAGACCTACACCTGCTCGCATCAAAACGGGGCCCGACATCACCCTGTGCGATCTGCCACCGGCGCTCAGGGAGAAATATAGGGTGAGGAGTGCTGGTGTACCCCACAAGTATGCCTTGATCATTTTTAAGCACCATGTTCCCTACTCATTGTACTGCGACTGTGCCTTCAAAGTGAACTACGATGGGAATAACGTAAAAAAGGCCCTTCCTGTCAATTTAAGGAAAAACATTGTGGAAGAAATGCGGCGCTTTTATTCAGTTACAGATCCTGTAATGAAAGGCGTTAGAGACTGCATTAATGGCGTTTTGCGCCATGCAAGGAATCGGCCATGGACGGACAATGTGGAGGACTTTGAGTGAGACCATACTGTTGTGCTGAAGTGTATTGTACTGTACATGTTTTGCCCTACTGTTACTTAAAATGCTTCAACATTGTATTTGTAAATAAATGTTTTTGAACTTACTGCACCAATAAAAGAACATGTTGATTTGTCTTACTGTACTGTGCATTGTTTCCATTTGCTCCTTTGATAGTACTGCAAGCTCGGCAACATTGTAATAAAAGAGCAATGAGCGCGCAATTGGCGTAGGAACTAGGGCAATTGGCATGGGAACTAGGTCAATTGGCGTGGGAACTTCTGTTCTAGGGCACCTAGAGATAAAATTCATTTTGCCCCTAGATGTTAGGAACCCCCTCACTTCACCCCAACAGGTTTATTTTAAAGATATTAAAGAATGTACTGTATTGTATTTAAAACATGTGACTGTAAACCATACTGACTGACAAATGTTTTCACACCCTGATGCAATATCAGTGTACTCTCAATGCTCACTGTGCTGTGCACATCAGATTTACATTTCCAATTCGAGAGGGGATTTTCCAAAGCATTACCGTTCAAACAACAGGCCTCTAAGGGTTGGGGGAGGGGGATGGTGTGATTAGACGCAGGCGTACTGAGTGTTTGTAGCTCGGCTATGGGCGGATTAAGAACACAATGGCAATATGCAGAAGATCAACGACCCAGTGGAGAGAGGGGGATGGTAGGCTAGGGTGACTCAGCCGATTGACGCTTGGCTAGGGAGGGATTAAAAACTCTGGAGGTGTGTGGCTGAAATAGTTAACAGCAGTGTCATTTCAAAAGGCAGTTCATCATAATAATTTGATGAATAAACCCCCAAATACAGTGTACAACCCCCAAAAACAGTACATAAAAAGCAAGTCACTTTAACTCCCTGTGCCCCATGCACAGGCTGCAGTATGTATTATTGTGTGTTGATGGTTAGAATTGCTGTGCACTTTAAATGTTTCAACATTGTACAGTATTTGTAAATAAATGTTTTTGTACTGACTCCACCAATAAAAGAACATGTTGAATTGCTGCACTGTTTTTTTACTGCCTGACCGCAAAGCCGCAAGCTCGGCAACATTGTAAAAAAAGAGCAATGAGCGCGCAATTGGCGTGGGAACTAGGTCAATTGGCGTGGGAACTTCTGTTCTAGGGCACCTAGAGATAAAATTCATTTTGCCCCTAGATGTTAGGAACCCCCTCACTTCATCCCAAGAGGGTCCGAGCAGTACTGGCGGCGAGAAAGGGTCATGCCGGCGAGGAGGGTCCTACCATTGAGCGTAATGGCGGAGAAAGCTTTGAACCGGCTAAGTCAGAATGAGCAGAAACCTGGAACCCATAACTCCGGTTCTGTTCAACCTAGAGGGCACCATGTAGTCCTAGTTGCGGCAGGATTGCATGGCAAATTGCGACCCTCTCGTGGCAACAGAACGGAGTCAGGGTGATGTTAAAGTTCAGGTTTCTGCCATTGACTTGCATGGCAGAAAAAAAGCCACTTTGGTAATGTGCTTTTAAACTGTCTTTTGGTACCTCCGGTTCCGGGTGTCGTGCAAGGCTGATATTTTGCCACTATGGCAAGGGTCCTCCCGCATGAGGACCAGGCAAATTTCAACCCGCTCATACCCACAGAACGGGTTATTTTATATTATATTCGCGCAATTGGCGTGGGAACTACTTAGGGCCTCGGTCAAGTTCACGGCCAATTGGCGTGGGAACTTCTGTTCTAGGGCACCTAGAGATAAAATTATTTTTGCCCATTGATGTTAGGCACTGTATACCACTGTACAGTAAACTGTAGAAGACACATAATGAAACAATACTGAACATGTAGAATAAATGCATAGATTTATTTATTCGGGTTTATTACACAGTATACTGTACGGCCGGAAAACATCAGCATACAGTACAATATTATCCATCGAAATCCCCCCATTATCCGTTTTCTTTTCTGAGGAAAAACAAAATGAAAAGTTTTAATGTACAGTTATGGTTAGCCCCCTACAGTAAAGAAGTACCCAGCCAGTCCCACCAAAATAATACGGCAACTCACCATAGAATTTCCCATTCAGCTGGCGCCGGCGCCGGTCCACTGCCAGTCCAGCTTTTTTGATCATCCACGTCGATAGTTTGCAGCGGGACTAGTCCACCTGTAGTCAGCTGGTGAGGCTGGAAATCGCTTAGGTACATGCAAGCTTCATCAAAACTGCATGCGAAATCCGACTCAGGCTCAGGGTTGTCACTGACAGTGGGACCGTCATTGGAAGCCGATGCTGGTGCTGGTGCTGGTGCTGGTGCATTGCTTGGCAGCGACTGTCACTTCTTAGTTGGTTTTAACACGACCCTTCGCCTTTTGCCGCCTCAATGATCATAGATACGGGAAAAATCCGGTGATACACACCAATACCCTCCAACAAATTGGGGCTCAATACGGTGAAAACAGGGATCACTACATAACCTTTTCCTTACTGCACGCTTCCACGTATGAGGAGTTGGCGAAAATTTTTAAAAGTCATAGTTTTCGATAAAATACTGATAAATTTGACCAACTGTTGCCATCTTATCATCTGTTGCATTAATCGCGGCACATATCAAATACTTCTGTCAGGTTTTTGGAAAGCGGGCTGCACTTGAACACTCATGGCGGTGGGTCTCTGGAGAATACTGTAACTGAAACTGGTCTTTGTCTTTCTTTAATACTGTATGTATGAAAAGCCTAAATTGATACATTTTTGCAACCTCTTCCTTCAGTCTCAAGGCCAAGGCCAAGTTACAATAGCACACTGTGGTGCAGTATCTTTTTTAAACGAAACACCTGCAAGCCGACACATTACTGATTCGGCGCATTACAATTCATGATTTTCTGCCATCTGGCGGACACGCGAAGCATTGCAGCATATTTAAATCCGAACCATTATCAATAAACCCATCAACCGCGCGTCAGCCGGGCATGACCCCTGGCTGGGAACGTAAAAGGAGCGCGGCATGCTCCAGGTGAACAGCGTGGCATTCCAGGAACAAGCCAGGTAAAAGCCGGTGATTTGTTAGAATAAAAGCTGCCGCAGCAGTATAACTTTTAATATAGTTTAGATCACAACGTTCAGAATATTTAAATCTAAATACGGGGATATGCCAGCATGTTGGAACGAAGGGGCCCAAGTCAGCGAAAACCGTTACATAGTAGGTGAGGTTGAATAAGACACATCCATCAACCTATAAGAAATTCTAAAAAGATGTCCAATATTTTTTTTTAAATATGTGGGTATTCTGCTGGAGGCAGTGTGTCAGAGCACAGCCATAAATGATCAGGAAAGCAGCTTGTGGTTAAAAGATATTCTTTATTCGGACATCATGGTGCAGTCCCTCCATTTCCCTGACTGCACCATGATGTCCGAATAAAGAATATCTTTTAACCACAAGCTGCTTTCCTGATCATTTATGGCTGTGCTCTGACACACTGCCTCCAGCAGAATACCCACCTATCTACCACTTTTCCGGATGCACGCCACCAACAAGAAGAAAACAGGCTTTTTTCATGTGAGTTTATCCTTTATTCTACTTTGGAGGTATACACTAGGGTGGTTGCAAGCGTGTGTGACATTGTCCTCATTAGGAGTGATGTGATGGAGCTTAACACTCTTCATTCACAACACCTCTAGGACTTTAATATATATGTCCTCTACACAGCGCTCACCTACATACCCAATACTCACCTGTATATCAATAGCCTGCATCAAGCCATCTTCTATCAAGAATATTCGAATTGACATTGTTATTTCCATTATCCATAGTCATTTAGAGCACTATTGATGAACTCTGTTTTTTTTTAAATATATCTATTGTATCTGCCATCACGGCCTCCATGGGTAATGAATTCCACATTTCAACTGCCCTTACTGTAAAGAACCCTTTCCTTTGTTGCTGGTGAAATCTCCTTTCCTCCAACCTTAAGGTATGACACCGTGTCCTTTGTACTACCCTTGGGATGAATAATGCTTTTGAAAGCTCCTTGTACTGTCGTCCCAAATATATTTGTATATAGTTACCATATCCCCTCTTAGAAACTTATTTTCTCATGTAAACAAACCTAATTTAGCTAAACTCACCTCATAACTTAGATTGTCCATCCCCTTTATTAATTTGGTGGCTCTTCTCTGCACTTTCTCTGGTTCATAATGTCGTTTCTAAGGACTGGTTCCGAACGTTGTACTCCATTTTCAAGGTGTGGTTTTACTAATGCTTTATAACTGAGGTGGAACCATTTAGATAAGAAGATATTTTTTCCATGTATACTGCATGCCACATTTTATTATTTATTTGATGTAGAGAGGGAGAGTCCAAATACATTTTAAACATAAATCCATGGTCACTGTGGATACCTACAGTACACAGACAGACATACACACACACACACACACACACACACACACACACACACACACACACACTCTGTCATGCATGCTCCCTCCATCTGTCACTCTCATACATATTCTATCTCATACACACTCAGTGGTACATGGTCCTCCTATCTATGGAGTGTTCAGGAGCCAGAGTCACAGACTACAACCTAGGAGAGCCGGATCTGCTCACACCTGGATTGCAGAATGAACAGACAGAGCGCTTCAGTGTCTTTCTGTTGCCCTCTTCTCACCTGAACATGTATGGAGAGTGCAAGATTGTATTGTATTGTATTGTATGTCTTTATTTATATAGCGCCATTAATGTACATAGCGCTTCACAGCAGTAATACATGTGGTAATCCAATAAATAACAGATAATATAAATAACAGATCATGGGAATAAGTGCTTTAGACATTAAGGAAGAGGAGTCCCTGCTCCGAGGAGCTTACAGTCTAATTGGTACACTGGCGACACAGTTTATTACACTGCGGCCAGATCCGCAAGCCGGGAGATTTCCCGGCTTGCTAGAGGCCGCCCCTCGGCGTGCCGCGCGTCATAGACGCGCGGTCACGCGTCTTCGGGAGCGTGCGCCCCCTGCACGCGCGTCCAGGGGCTCCCCGAGGGAGCCCTGGTGTCCCGCGATCGCGGGACAGCGGCAGGGGGTTCCGGGGGACCCGGCGGACCCGGCAGCGGTAGGGAGAGTGCCCCGATCGGAGGGCGCTCTTCCGCTGCTTCGGCGCGCGCCCGTCACTCTCGGGCGCGCGCCAGGCTACTGCTGCGGCACAGAACGGGCAAATGCTCGAATAAACTGTGCCGCAGCAGTAGGTAGGGAGAACGTACAGAGACAGTAGGAGGGAGTTCTGGTAAGTGCATCTGCAGGGGGCCAAGCTTTATGTGCCATGTGTTCAGAATAGCCACAGATACAAATGACCCAGACAAACTTCTACCTCTGGGATCCGCACAACCCCCACAACAAGCTCTCTGTGCCCTGCGCCGCTACAGTAGCGACTCCTCACACTTCACTTTTGAAGCAGAGCGTGTGTGTGGGATCAGCGAGGAACTGTACACCTTCAAGATGCTGGTGGGGCAGCAGATCTATGAACGAGTGCACAGAGCCATTCTAACTCTGGATGAGCAGCACACGAGCCTCCTGATGGAGATGGAGAAAAATTCCCGGCATCTAAACAAGGATGCATAGAACATCTCGAACACCTGTCCAACACCACAATGCTGCCCCGCAGTGCTTACTGACACCATATTACCAGTGCCCAGACCAATGCAAAGTCTTCCAGCAACAGCCGATCACATAGCGACAGAGATTCAGACCCCATCACCAGGCAGATGTGTGATCAAAAGTCCTCAGTGTGTGAAAGGAAATTGCCTACATCTGCCTCTCAGTGAACTTATTCTATCTCGGCACCAGTGTCACAATTTAGCGGAGGAGCTTGATGAGCAGGAAGGTGTTGATACACTACATGTCTTAATGGGTGAGACAGTGCTAAGCAAAGCTACTCAGGTCTCTAGCACAGAGAGACCTGTTTAAAAAAAAACTTTCTGCAGGTCCCTAGAAGCAAAATCATTACACAATGCTCTGCAAAGTTTTCTAGAAATTGACGAGAGAAAATGTCTGATATGGAGGTATTTGAAGAGGTGAAACTCTTGTGATTTATATATTTTTTGGATATCCTGATAGGACAGAACCCTTCCCTTTTCCACCAAATCCGCTGTTAATTTATTGTCTAAATTTAGAAATTGGGTAAATTGCCCTTGGGAGCATCCGGAAGGGAAATCTGGGTTGTTGAAGCTCGGAGTTAACAGGGATGGGAAAGTCTGTAATGCATATTTGACTTTATTTTTGGACCAAATGTTCCACGTGCACCTCATTGATCCTAGGTCAAACTTTCCTACTTGTATCTCGCTGGACCCTTGGGACCACAGAGCCATTGCGAGGAATAGTGTTTTTGCATAGAATGATTCAATTGCTAGCCAGCAGCAGGTTGTTGGATCATTTTTCCAAATCACTACTTGTTTAAAATTGAGATGCTTGGTAATATTGAATAATATCTGGGACACCAAGTCCTCCCCTTGTTTTTGAGTCTAGCATTACTGATCTAGCAACTCTCGGTTGCTTGTCTCTCCATATGAATTGGAGTACTCGGCTTGGTATGTTTTTCAGCTCAGACGGGAGTATAATTTTTGGAAGCGTTTGGAAGTAGTATAGTAATTTTGGTAGGATGTTAATTTTAGCGGACATTATTCTTCCCATCCAAGATTTTTGGAATTTATTCTATGTCCGGAGATCCTTTTTAATTTTATCAAAAAGGTGAGGGTAGTTGCTTTGATACAGGGATTCATATGAGCTCGCTATTTTCATTCCCAGGTATTTAATGTGGGTAGAGTTCCATTTATAGTTAAAATTTGATTGTAGCCATTTTAGTTCCGGAGCTGGGAGTGTTAAATGTAGGGCCTCGAATGTATCATTATTGAGACATTGCAAAATTGAACTAATAGGAGCTCAAGATTCGGGAGGGACGTCTGCAAATAATGGGATCTCATAATTTATTCCGTCAATGAGGAATCCCTGGACACTGACATTATCTTTGATTGTGGCTGCTAATGGTTCAATTGATATTGTAAAGAGGATTGTCGACAAGGGGCATCCCTGTCTAGTGCCATTTGTGATAATAATTGGGTCCGAATTTCCCCCTGGAATCTTGACGTACGGTGTGGGATTTTGATAAAGGGCTCTGACGCCCTCAAGGAATGGGCCCTTAAATCCAAATTTTAACATGGTCTGATCCAGAAATAATCATTTTATTCTATCAAATGCTATTTCAGCATCTAAGCTTAATAGTATCGCTTTTGTACGGGAAAGGTGCACGTGGTCTATAATGTTTATGATCTTGCGGGTATTGTCCGAGGCCTGTCTGCCCGAGACAAAGCCCACTTGATCAATATGTATTAGCTTTGGTAGGCTATAATCCATAAATAATCAAAGGAGATGAGGCGGTGCAACTTCCACACGGAAAGGAGTCAGACCAGGAGTCACTACAAGTGCAAAGGCTTTATTGACACCCAACACCCTCCTTGGATTGTCCGTCATTCATTTCGGTAGGAGCATGCCGATGCCGCCAGCGTTCCATCGCCTAACAGTGAGTTATCCTCATTTATCCGGTTCCACCCATACAAGACTTTCCTCACGCCAGAGGCTATTGGGAGGACTGTAGCACTGTTGTTTTCTTTGGCTACATAGGATGCATTATCTTCATTGGTCACGCTGATGGCTGTTTGCGGTTCAGGATTTCATTATTGATATTTTTCAGTTTCTTGGCTTGCATTGAGAGCGCCACTAGGTGTTGTGAGACTCCCATCCTTTAAATTGTATAATCCATAAATAGACAGAGATTTTTAACTCTTCCCTCTACTCTGGTACCTTTCCCTCCTTCTTCAAACATGCAACAGTTATACCATTTCTCAAAAACAACAAGTTTGACTCTACCTGTCTTTCTAACCATCGACCTGTCCCCCTCCTGCCTTGTGCCTCCAAACTCCTTGAACGTCTTGTATACTCTCGTTAGCTTCATTTTCTCAGCACCTATTCTCTCCTAGGCCCTCTACAATCTGGCTTCCGCACTGCTCACTCCAATGAAACAGCCCTCACTCAAATAACTAATGACCCACATGCTGCCAAATACAGAGGTCATTACACTCTGCTTATATTACTCGACCTCTCTGCAGCATTTGACACCGTGGAGACACTTCTCCTTCACATTCTCCATTCTCTTGATATTTGTAACAAAGCTCTATCCTGGATCTCCTCCTACCTCTCCCATCATGCTTTCAGTTTCTCTTTTGCAAACACCTCCTCTATAGATCTTTATGGGGGTACCCCAAAGCTCTCTTCTGGGACCTCTTCTCTTTTCTCTGTACACACTTTCTCTAGGTGACTTAATCACATCTCTTGGGTTTAAATATCACCTCTATGCTGACGACACACAAATTTACCTTTCAACCCCTGACCTTACACCTGCTGTACAGACCAAAGTTTCTGAATGTCTTTCTAGGATATCATCCTGGATGGCCATCCACCGACTTAAACTTAACATGGCAAAAACAGAACTCCTTATACTTCCTCCCAAACCTGGCCCTACTATGTCCTTCCAAATTACTGTTGGAAGTACCACCATCATTCACCCAGTAGCCCAAGCACGCTGCCTAGGGGTCACACTCGACTCCTCTCACATTCTCCCCTCACATTCAATATGTATCTGAAACCTGTTGCTTTTTCCTCCGCAATATTACAAAGATACGCCCTTTCCTCTGTTACTCAACTACTAAAACTTTGACTCAGGCCATCATTCTATCCCATCTCGATTACTGTAACCTCCTGCTGTCCGAACTTCCTGCCTCTCACCTGTCTCCCCTACAATCTATCCTTAACGCTGCTGCCAGAATCACTCTACTCTTTCCTAAATCTGTCTCAGCGTCTTCCCTGCTGAAATCACTCTCCTGGCTTCCTATCAATTCCCGCATCTCGCACTAAATTCTCCTCCTCACTTTTAAAGCTTTATACGCTTCTGCTCCTCCTTACATCTCGGCCCTAATTTCTCGCTATGCACCATCCTGACTCTTGCGTTCTGCTCAAGGATATCTTCTCTCTACCCCCTTTGTATCTAAAGCCCTCTCCTGCCTTAAAACTTTCTCACTGACTGCCCCAGATCTCTGGAATGCCCTTCTCCTCAATACCCGACTAGCACCCTCTCTATCCACCTTTAAGACCCACCTTCAGACACACTTGCTTAAAGAAGCATATGAGTAGCACCGTGGCTAATACTATACACCTGATACATGAAGCTTGGCCTCTCCTGCAGACGCACTTACCTGAATGCCCTCCTACTGTCTTTGCACGTTCTCCCCACCAATTAGATTGTAAGCTCTTCGGAAGCAGGGACTCCTCTTCCACAATGTTACTTTTATGTCTGAAGCACTTATTCCCATGATCTGTTATTTGTAGTTATTTGTTATTGTCACGTGTATTACTACTGTGGAGCACTATGTGCTTTCTTTGACAAAGGGCAGGGAGCCCGAAACGCATCAGAGTTACCTCTTCCAGCGCTATGCAGAGACTGTGATGCTTCATCTTCAATAAAGCCTTGCATCTTTTTAATTGCTGATCCAGCCTCCGTCAGATTTTTTAGTTCCACTCTACAGCAGTGCACTGTCTGCATGCCCGTTACATGGACGGAGCTCTATGTACATTAATGGCGCTATATAAATAAAGACATAAATACATTCAATCCGGATATCTCTGGAATCTAAGTGAAAAATCAGGTACACAAGATAGCCCTTTTTGATGACAACGTTTTCCTTAGTGTGTTTAAACCACTAACTACTCGCCCAAATTTGGGACCTGGAATCATCCTTGTTCCTTCCAATAGGGCTTGATAAATTGATGTTGCTGCCACAGGGTAATCAAACTCTAAACATAACGGCCCTACCAACGATAGCCCACTCATTAAAAATGTGGGCCACTTTGAGACTAAGATACTCTTTGATATGTTAGCATTCTCTAATGTCCCTACGGTTTGATAATCTGGGGTTCACACAGAGGTTATCGAGGAAAAGCTTTATAAATTGGATAGAAGCTGGGGTGCTGAGATTAAAGGACTTGGGACTGATGCTAAAATCAAACCCGTTTGCATTCTTTCAAAATGAAAAAGGTCTAGCTAATAATGAGTTATTCCACTATTAGAAACTTAGGGTGTTTTATATAAAATTAGGTCTGGTCAGTTCCCTCACTCAGTTTTAAGATCTATGTCTGAGGTGGGCATGCCCGGTGGTAGCCTCTCTATGGAGAAAAATCAGAGCCTGGATCCAAATAATCCTTAATCTAGACGTGGAATTGGATCCTTGGCTGTTTCTACTGAACAGTCCCATACAAAACTTATCCAGGCAAGAGAACAAACGTATCACCTGTATTACCACAGCAGCCAAATGCGAACTAGCGGCTGTCTGGAAGCAGAATGGAGTTCCCTCTATCTCTAAGATTAAAAATAAAGTGTGGTTCATATGCCGCATGGGAAAGTTGTCAGGCCTCATGAATGATTCTTGTCTAGAGTTCCAAAGGGTGTGGCAACCTTGGCCCATATTCTCTAGCATCCCGAGCATAAACAGCCACACAATATTACTGTAAATGTTCCGGTATTTGTTCCTTGTACCCTGTTTGACTTCTCTTGTTTTTCCGAGATAAGGGTTTCGGAAGGTCTGCCGCTGGAAAGTTGGCTCCAAGTTGTTTGGAAGAATATGTTATTATTATTGATGTATATGGATGCATAGTATTGCATTGTAATATGATTATATTGACTGTACCCTCCCCCAATTCATGTCCCCACCCCTCCTTTGATTTTTGTACCCTCTTCAGTTTTTTATAGCACTACAATGTGGACGCACATACTGTAAACATTTTAAATGTGATCTTGGTACATAAGCCCCTTTATCTTTCTGAAAATAAATTTTAATAAATAATTTAAAGGAAAAAAGCTAACATTTTTAAATTTACAAGTATTGTACTGTACTTTTTGGAATAAATCTGGGAAACCAGTGTAGATAACAAAATGCAACCAACAATTAAATCTTAAAACATACAGTACCTCGTTTGTTGTTTCCTTCCAAAGGTGTTAAAGCCATTATTATCACCATGTAAAGGTATTAATAATGTTCAATATGACAATTGGAACGGAATGCTTGCTGGATTACCTCAATCTCCAGATGTGCCTGATTTTACAGATGGTAAGTGCATTTTACAATCTTTATTGTATATTTCTGAAAATAAAGCCACATAAAAAAACTTGTTGCATACACCAGATTTCCTTATAGGATGAAATACCCAGCAATTGTTAATGTATTAATTACATTTTGTACAGATTTAAACCATTCATAAAGAAATTGTATTCTCCACATAGTTTTTAATTTTTGTATGTGCAGTTTTACATTTTACTACAAATATGTAGTACAAGCTGTTCATGATATCTTACATTTCTGCTTCTATTTAGGAGATATATACATTTGTACTTTTTTATTTGATCTATTAAAGGTGCGCTCCCACCTGGAACCAAAGTGTACTAATGGTAGTGATATGTTTAATGGGTTAAGTATAGATGATTTTTTTCCAATAAAAAGGCGACAAACAGGCATTTGCAATGACAATTTGCAATGACAAAAATAAGTTGTTTTAAGTTGTTTGAAATAATTTGCAAACTTTTACAATATTTTCATCTTAACCATATGCTTTGGAGGGTTTTTAAATCTTTACCCAATGTTTAAATTATAAGATTTATTAGAAGTCATTCTTCCATGAAGAATGTCACTCTTCTTCCTTTCTCACTGTTGCCTTTTTTGTAAATGAACTCATGCATTAGCCAAACAACTCAACAATCAGAAAAACATTATCTAAATAATTATGTATTTAAATAACATACCGTGGGCCTCATGCAGAGAGCATAGAATTTTAAAAATGGCGAATTTCATAAAAAGTAGCTTTTTTGGAGAGTTTTATTCTCCATATGCAGAAAAGTGCGAATTCTGCTATGTTTAACATGGATGCGTGTGGCGAGTTTAAATTGGCGAGATGCGCGCTTCAGAAACGTGTAAAAACAAATTCGCGCCTTTTTTTTCCCCTTTACTATAGGCGGCGAGCGCCATCTTGCCATATTTTCGTGGCGCGGCAAAAATGCGAGAATCGCGCCTTTTTTTGGCGCGTACAGCCGCTACTTGCCGTTCGCACCTCTCTGCATTCGGAGAGTTTTAAAAATGGCGCGATTGAGGTTCTCGCCAGCCGCGAGGCGAGTTTTAAACATAGAAATAAAAAAATGGCGCGTTTTTCGCAACTCGCCATTTTATGCCGTTTTCTGAGGGAAATTGAACAAAAAATGGCGAGTTTTGAAATAACGATGCTCTCTGCATGAGGCCCCGTATTTCCAAAACTCAATAAATTGAACATTTCCCTTTAGGGGTGATTGAACCTTTGAAAGGAAGTCATTTACATCATGTCACGGGAGACCAGGCATTTACACCTTTATACCGGGATCAAATCATTGAGCAAAACCAAATAGTAAACCAAATTGTAATTTATTAAATTGAAACAGACGTACACACAGTGGATTACAAAATACAAGAGAAAACACACGTACTGGGGGGTCTAGGCTGCAAAACTAGCCTTTCCTAGGTGAAACAGTCCATAAAACAAAGTCTTTAGGTTGACCGGGACTTAACCCGAAAAGTCCTGGAACTCAAATCGGCATGAAGTTCCTGACGCCACTGCTGTATCTCTTCCAGAGATGCCAAAATCCCTTAACTAGGAGATAGTATCAAATGTCCTGGTACTCTTTTCAGCTTTTACTTCCAGCCGCGACCGCTACGTTCTCTTCTCAGAACTTGGCCCCGAAATGTGGGACTTAGAAAATGTCTTGCCTTGAAATTTCTGAAGTCGGCTCGCGTCAAATTCTCCAAGAGCATCTTTTGTTGATTTTGAATTTGCCGCTGCTGTCTTGGCGCTCAAAATCTCAGAGAATCTCCTGTCCAGATTGGCTTCTGGCTTTTTTATAGTATTTCAACTTCATTCATGAATCACTACAGCCAATCCGAACCTGGGAAAAATCCTACAAGCCAATCAGAGCATTGCCAGTCTATCTAAGCCGGGCAAGCATGGATTCGGATTCGGATTCTGACAAGGGCATGCTCTAACTTGGCACCTCTGTAACTTTTCAGTCAGAAGCCACCCTCTAAGTTAGGCTCCTCACAGTCTGGCTTGGGGCAAATGATGGTCCGAGACCGCTATTCATCCTAGGACGTGGGTTCGTGAGCATAACTCTGGTGCCCAAATGGTTTTAACACCTTGGCAATCTCTGAGGCTTTCATGTCCGGGATCCAAGCAGACTCACTGGCACCAAACTTAGTAGCCACATGGTCTCTCGGCTTCCCGGATTTTGAAGTCCCAGCTCATATTTTACAGTGCATAAGCATAATACATTTTAAACATACCTGTTTAATAAAATATACTTACACTTTTATCCTGTCTAAGTCTTTTGGTTATGAGGGGTAGAATGGGACTCTATACTTTTATTCGCACTAGTCATATCCCTCACACACCGCAAACCTGAGTTAGACTTTAAAACCTCATAGCCTATGGGCTATTAAACATTTATGAAACAAAAATATTTTTCCCCATATTTCTTCTACTGTAAGTCCCAAAGTAGAATGAAAAGATGCTTAGGCTCATTCCCAGGGCTGTACTGTAGCTCACTCCCTTATGAAAAACCAAACTTAGAACTAAAAAACACTTAGGTTCATTGTCAGAGCTCATTCCTTTAATGAAAATAGGACTTAGGTTTCATAAACACCCTTGCAACCTCATATACGGTTGGAGTAACCCGCAGAACCTCTATACTGGTTTTGGGGAACCGGGCATTGAACTGGGGGAACCTTTGTTAATAGGGAAACCCCGGTACCGTTCTGGGGATACCTTATACCCCTCTTACCTTTCTGGTCTGTGCTGAAGCAGGGAGTCCTAGCGGTGAGTCGCACAAGCGTTTTCAAGGGGAGATTTTACCGAGTAATGCGTCTCAATGTATCAGAGAATCCATCCTGATTCCCGGGTACAATTTTGAGGTATCCCGCAACTCTGGAACCCGGCTACCTAGACATTCTGACAAAACTTTCTTAGTAAAACCCCCCTTGAAACTCATAGCATATTAATCTCTGCTTGCTAGCACCCTATGAAAGATAAAACACACATAAATTCTTTATTGTTGCACAATCACATATATTGCATGTACACCAGACAGGTTCAAGAGCTCCAAAACCCCAAATGTGGATGAGACGTAACCAGCCAGGCATAATACCTTTATTTATGGCCTGGTTACCCCCTTACCATCACACCTCCGCCCTCAAGATGAAGGCTCGGTGGCAGTCACCACGTCCGTTGGCTCTTCCAGCCTGGCACTTCATGAGGACTTTGGCTCGCAGAGAATGTTCTGTCGGGAGAGTCCATCAGCATTTCAATGCTCGCTGCCTTTCTCGTGCTGAATAGTAAAATCAAACTCCAGCGCAGCAACTTGCCATTCTCCCCCGACACCCTTTGTAGCCAACTTAATGGGTTGTGGTCCGTGATTGCAGTAAATGTCCTGCTATACAAATAGGGCTGCAATTTCTTCAGAGCCCAAACAATGGCCAGGCATTCCTTTTCAATAGTGGCATAAACCACTGCCCTGGGTAGCAGTTTTCTGCTCAAATAGACCACAGGATGCTCACATCCCTCCTCGCCCACCTGACTGAGTACAGCACCGATACCATAGTCAGAGGTATCGGTCTGTGCAAGAAAAATCTTAGAGTAATCTGGTGCAGCCAGAATAGGAGCACTAGCCAGTGCTATCTTCAATGCCTGGAAAGCCTTTTTGCAGGCAGGTGACCAGGGTACCAGAATTGGGAGTCGCTTCTTTGTCAAGTCTGTCAGGGGTTTTGCAATGGCACTATACTGAGGGACAAACTTCCTATAGTAGCCTGCAGGGCCTATAAAAGCCATTACCTGCTATTTGGTCCTAGGTACCGGCCACTGCACTGCTATAGTGATAGCTTCCACCTTAGCTGGTTCTGGCGTAAGGTGCCCTCCACCCACTCTGTGCCCTAAGTACAACACTTCTGCCATACCCACTGGACACTTTGCAGGCTTCAGTGTCAGCCCTGCATCCCTGATCCTTTTCAGCACCGCAGCTGCATACACTAAATGTGAGTCCCACGAGTTACTGAACACAGCAATGTCATCTAGGTATGCTTTTGTAAAACTTTGCATCCCTTCCAGCAACCTATTGACCAGGCATTGGAAGGTAGCCTGGGCATTCTTCATCCCAAATGGCATCACCAAAAATTCATAGAGACCACTTTGAGTAATGAATGCTGACGTCTCCTTAGCCTGCTGGGTCAGAGGGATTTGCCAATAACCTTTGGACAAATCCATGGTAGTCAGATACTTTGCCCCGGCGAGCTCTTCTAAGAGCTCATCCATGCAGGGCATGGGATAATCATCTTGCAAAAAAGAAAAATGTGCTTAACAGCGCTAATGCTTACAAAAGGAATACTTTCAAATGTGAAAGATAGGCAGCCTGAAAAAAAGATTGATACAAATCTAACCAATGACATATAAAAAAGAGAAAATTCGGCGCCTATTAATACTAAGTGAACATAGAAAAACTATGTGAACTAAGTGTCCAGAAAATAAATAAAAGGAACTCCAACCATAAATAGTCCAAAGGCAAGATGTAGCAAACCTCCAATGGGTCTCTTGAAAGTGGTGACAGGGAAAAGTTGTAAAAGCGTTATGAACACGTGGAGGATCCAATCGCACCAACTCTGGATCAATACTGACAAGCAGCCGCCTTTGTCTTGTGAACACCCACCTCAGGAACCGAAAACCAGTCCAGCTGTTCCGGCGCCTCCGGGTGATGTCACAAGACTGCGACTGGAGACTGCAAGTGTCCTTATCGTTGAGTGAAACAACTAATGAAAAGTATGACTCCTTGCGTATTCACCCACTCAGTCTCTTCAACAAAGCAGCTAATAAAATCAGCTTGGGCAAAACATCAACATGCAGTGTACAAAACACTACCACTCAACATTGGGCTGGGCTGCTTGCACTAGGAGGAGTGTGCTGCCACGACCCGTTTTTGCATTTGGACATTTCCTGCACTAACTGGACTCTAAGTTCCCCACAGTGGGTCATTATCCCTTTAGCACCCTGCTTTGCCAGCTAACACTCCTGTATAGTGTTGGTATATTTTTTTGAGGTTCAGACCCTGACCATCCAGTTCCCCTGTCATTTACATTACTTGCTTAGGGTTAGTTGTTCTGATTCTTGTGCCTCACAGCCTATCTTCATTCTGTTGGGATATTCAGTGATAGTTTGTCACTGTGTCTCCCAGGGACATTGTTGCAGGGTATAGGGAAGTACCAGGTGACTACGGTCTACCTGGGAACTGGGCTGTAGAAGGGGTCCTCATACCCCGAAACGTGACGTTGCCCCCCTTGCCCTTTTTTCCCCCTCCCTTCTCCCTTTTCCCCTTCCCTGTCCTTGTCCCTGCCCCAGCACATATTGCTTTCTTTTGGTCTGCAACCAGTTTGTGCATCATTCGTGTACCATTAAATGCTTTTTTGACGGATCCATTCACTTTTTGCTCTTTTCGTTTGAGTGCTGGGAATATTTGTGGTTTATTGATTATTTTGGGAGGAAATAGGGTCCTCCCTGTTCCCGTTTTGCACCGACTATTTCACACTACACCTAGTTTGTGTGCGGTCTAATATTTTTTGTTAACTACCACCTGTAAGAGGACATGCGCAAAGGTATGCAATGGAGACTTTTTTAAGGTGAAATTAAATAAGGCTTTTATTGCGCCTGTTTCTTTAACATAAGAAAATCATCCAAACATATGCAAATAAGGGATCAAACAAAGCTTCTGCTCCACTTGGGAGTATTTCTAGTGAAACCTATGCAGTCCACAACTCCCTTTAGATTAAGCATGTCTCCCAGCCCCAAACATATATCTTGATATGTGCAGATATACAAAAAGTCTTATAAAGGAAATTCTTATCTGTTTCTTGTAGTTGGAGGGGAAGTCTTCTCTGTTCCTGGGTTGCTGCCTTTTCCTCAGGCTATATCAGCATTCAGGTTTAGAGGTGCTTTCCCCTGTGTCTTGCAGGCAGCGTGCAGTTTCTTCTGGCAGGCTCAAGACATCTGTTCCTATCGTCAGTCCCACAATTTGTGAGACTCAGGAAATCTCACTTCCTGTCTCAAAGGCAGGCTTTTTTAACAAACCTAATCAGCCAGGTGGTGTTGGTTCATTGACTACCAGCAGTTAACCACCACACTGCTGGATTAGAGGCACATTTCCTGAACAGGGATAAATCCCCTGTTACACCACCCAACATGTTTTGTGAGACTGCGCTTACCCTCTCTTTCTGATAACCGTGTACGGTCCAGACCTGGCAGCCATTAATTTGTTCTGCCGAGTGGGCTTCAGAACAAGTTCTTGCTGTCCTGGGATGAACTGCTAAAGGCAATCTGGTCATACCAAGTCTTCTGCTTGGTCTGAGCCTCCCTCAGATTAGCCTGTGCCAACCCCATAAGCATTTCTAATCGGTATCTGAGATCTACCACATACTGAAGCACAGAAGCATCCGTATTGGAAGTCTCCCCTTCCCATCCCTCACGGAATAAGTCAAGAGGTCTCCATACCCTGCGACCATATAGCAGCTCGAAGGGAGAGAACCCGGTAGATTATTGCGGTACCGCTCGGTATGCAAACAGCAAGTGCTGCAAATGAATCTCCCAATGTTTCCTTTCAGCCTCCGTGAAAACTTGCAGCATCTGCTTCAGGGTCCCATATAAACCTTTCACATAGACCGTTTGTCTGGGGATTGTATGGGGTCGTGCTCTGGTGCTTCACCCTGCACGCATCCCAGAGACACTAACAATTCGTACATGAATTGTGACCCTTGTTCAGTTAGAATCTCATTAGGGAAATCTACTCTAGTGAATATAACTAACAATGCATTTGCTACTGCCCTAGCATCTATTGTAGCTAGTGCTACAGCCTCATAGTACCTTGAGGCAGAGTCCACCATCATGAGAATGTAATGCTTGCCATACCAACTGGGGATCATGAGGGGTCCCACTATGTCCATAGCTACCCTCTGGAAAGGTTCCCCGATTACCGGTAGTGGGTTCAGGGGTGCCTTCACATGATCACCCGCCTTACCTATTCACTGGCAGATATCACAGGAGCGGCAGAACTCTGCCACTGTCCCCGATGACCCCGGCCAGAAGTAACGCTGCAACAGCCAGGCTCTCGTCCGAGTGACCCCCTGATGCCCCACTACTTTTATGGAGTGGGCTACATGTAACAGTTGCTGCCATTACTCCCTTTGTGCCACTAACTGTCTTCTATCTGTCCAAACCCTATCTGGAGCTGTAGAACCCTGCTCTCTATATAAAAGCCCACGGTGCCATAAGAACCGATCTGACCCACTCTCCAAGGCAGACTCGGATGCCCGGAGTCTCATGCCCTCCAAGCTGGGATCAGACCTCACCGCTTCCCTAAACTGTGTCCCTAATTCTAGCCACCCACCCCTAGTCTCTAAGTCGGGGAAAGGGGACTAGGTAAAGGGGAAGGTAAATCAGTACATTGTCGCGACTCCTGGGAGACCCCTGGAACTGTTGGTCCCAAATGCAGGGGGACGGCGAAATCCTCAGGTGCAAATCCTTTGCTCTGGCTCCTAATAAACAGGAGCCAATTCCGCCGTGAAAACACAAGTAACATGTCCCAGGTCATTACCAAGGTGCACCTCAGTATCTAACAGGGGCAATACCCCCACCTCCCTCATGCCACGTCTGGCACCCCAATCAAGGAATACACAGGCAACCTGGTTGGACCACAGTCCTCCATCTGGCATGGTCACCTGCATCCCGGTGCCCAGGAGCAGATCCTCTGGCTAGACCATATCAGGTTGGACCAGGGTAACCGTGGCACTGGAGTCGATCAGGCCCACTGCTTGGCGATCTTCGATGGTCACTGTGTGCAAATGCTTTTGCTGGACATCGTTGGATTGCACCCCAACTGGTATAATCTGATGTCCCCCCATCTCCACGGCTGTGTCACAGGCTGCAGGTGCAGGATCTTCCGTCGGCATCCCTTGCTGGTCCGGCTGGACGAATTCACTTCGCTCCTCTGTGGGTGCCCCTCGCACACTAGTGACTGGATTTGCAGTTGGAGAGCATTGCCCCTGATGGGGTCCCCCGGACTTTGGACAGTTCAGACAGTATGGCTTGATGTGACCAGTCTTATTGCACTAATAGCACGTCCTCTCGTGTTTGAACTCTGCAGGTTTTGGTGCACTTCCATCTGCTGCAGGTTTAGCCTTCCACTGGGGAGTGCTTTTGGCTCCCTTGGCCGGTGTGGGCTTTTCTGAGGTAGCCCCTTTTTTGCGCATCAGTGCCCGGCTGGTGACAAATTAATCCGCCATGTTAGCAGCATCCACATCAGTCTTTGGTTTACAGTCAAAGACCCATTCTCTTAAGTCCGGTGGACACTGCTGCATGAACTGTTCCTTGAAAAACAAGTCCAATAAAGTGTGATACTTTGTGGCACCACATCCCTCCACCCACTGTGTCCTATGCAATGCCATGCGGGACGCAAACCGGATGTAGAATTCCCGGTGGCGTTTCTCCTCCATTTTAAACATGTCTCTGTTAGCTTCTGGGGTAAGGGCATACTGAGTTTGTAAAAGGGCTTTTACATGGCGGGAGTCATTGCTATCCATGGCTGGTAGCCTGGAGGGTCTCCAGGGCAGCCCCTGAGAAAAACAGTGTCAGCCGCAAAACCCAGTCCAATTCTGGCAACCGGTACCGATAACACCGGTACCAATAAGTTTAAAAAATCTTCAGTTACTCATCGATTTTGTCGGTGACATCCACAAATTTACTGAAATTGTGATGTCCACTCGGGGAGCTGACGGCTCCCCATTATCACGTTGGGGACATGGGGCTGATGTCCCTCTGGCAGCTGTAAGAAGCTTGATTCTGTTCGTAAGGCTGGCCCCCTCCCCCAAGAAGCAAGAAGCGCGGCAATCCCGGGCGTAGAGAGTCCGTTAGCCACTGGGGCTACCATGGCTGCACTCCCTAGAGCTGGCCCCCCAACAATGTCCATGTTGTTGCCGCCTCCCCTTGTCCTTCTATAGCCACCAGGGCTGGAATAACCTCCTGCACCCCAAGTTGACCCTGCACACACTAGTAGACCCTGCAACTGCAGGTGAGGGTATGTCCACCTCAGGTGAAGCAATATTGGTTTCGTGATTCTCCAAGTCCTCCTCAAGCAACGTTTTTGATTGTCTGTCGGTAAGCCATTGCTCTCACACCGGGAAACAATTCTGGTTCAGTTCCATGACCGGTTCCGACCTGACCGTCTGTCCATTTTCGCCTGGGGGCACTAAACTAAGTGACAAATGAGAACCTGTGCTTTCTTTGCAAAACGTATGTACGTTGACACTGGTTTTGAGAGCTCACAATCTACAAGTTTCTTTCTATGTTAGAAGACCCCACAGGATTTTAAAAGTGGGATCAATGATTCCACCGCTAGCACCTGTAAATAAGCCTGTCATGAGAGACCAGGCTTTTATACCTTTATACCGGGATCATATCACTGAACAAAAAACAAATAGTAAAAGAAATTGTCATTTATTCCATTTAAACAGACGTACACACAGTGGATTTATTTATTTATAAAATATTTTACCAGGAAGTAATACATTGAGAGTTACTTCTCGTTTTCAAGTATGTCCTGGGCACAAAGTTAAGACAAATAATACATGGTTATAAATACAGTTACATAAATGAACAGGGTATACATTATATACAAGACATTGCATGCACAGTTAAAGAAAATATATATTATGGGCATATGAAACAGTTACAGACCAGATTAAAATGTGAGACAGCCTTAGATTTGAAAGAACTTAAACTTGTGGTGGATGTGAGAGTCTCTGGTAAGTTGTTCCAGTTTTGGCGTGCACGGTAAGAGAAGGAGGAACGGACGGATACTTTGTTGAGCCTTGGGACCATGAACAGTCTTTTGGAGTATGATCTCAGATGATAAGTGCTGCATGTGGTACGGGTGAGGAGTTTGTTCAGATAGCTGGGTAGCTTGCCCATAAAGAATTTAAAGGCAAGACAGGAAAGGTGAACTTTGCGCCTAGACTCTAGTGATGACCAATCTAGTTCTTTGAGCATTTCGCAGTGATGTGTGTTGTAGTTGCATTGGAGAACAAAATGACAAATAGAATTGTAGAGGGTGTCAAGTTTGATAAGGTGGGTTTGAGGTGCCGAGCCATATAATATGTCTCTATAGTCAATAATTGGCATTAGCATCTGCTGTGCGATACGCTTTCTGACCAGGAGACTTAGGAAGGATTTGTTCCTGTAGAGTACCCCTAGTTTGGCATAGGTCTTGGTTTTCAGGGTATCAATGTGCATCCCGAATGTTAAGTGGGATTACAAAATACAAGAGAAAAAACACATACTGGGGGTTTGGGCAGCCAAACTAGCCTTTCCTGGGTGAAACAGTCCATAAAACAAAGTCTTTAGGTTGACCGGGACTTAGCCCGAAAAGTCCTGGAACTCAAATTAGCATGAAATTCCTGACGCCACCGCTGTATCTTTTCCGTAGATGCCAAAATCCCTTGACCGGGAGATAGTACCAAACATCCTGGTACTCTTTTCGGCTTGTACTTCCAGTCGCGACCACTATGTTCTCTTCTCATAACTTGACCCCGCAAAGTAAGACTTAGAAAATGTCTTGCCTTGAAATCTCTGAAGCCAGCTCACGTCTATTTCTCCAAGAGCATCTGTTAGTGATTTTGAATTTATCGCTGCTGTCTTGGCACTCAAAATCTCAGAGAATCTCCTGTCCAGATTGGCTGCTGGCTTTCTTATACAGTAGTATTTCAACTTCATTCATAAAACACTTGAAACTCATAGCCTAGCAATCTCTGATTGCTAGCACCCCTGGAAAGGTAAAACACATACATTCTTTATTGTTGCACAACCACATACATTGCATGTACAACAGACAGGTTAAAGAGCTGACAATCCAAAACCCCAAATGTGGATCAGAGGTAACGAGCCGTGCATAATACCTTTATTTATGGTCTGGTAACCCCCTCACCGTCACACATCAATACATTGTTTTTAAATATATATTTTTGCTAATTTAATATTTATATTTTCTCTTCTGATTACTCTCTCTGGGATTTATTAATCTGATGTTAACTGCTATTGATTTAAATGGCAACTAACACCCCATAGAGGTGCGATAACCCATAACTCTGCTTGCCCGTCTGTCTCTTTAAAGAACATGGCTTTCACTATGCTGACAATGGCTCAAATTTGATTTGTGGTTTTAACTCAAGTAGTTTAATACCTGTATTTATAAACTGATATACAGTACTGTAGTTGCTTTTTAGTGTATAATTGTAGTGGAAATATTTTGATAATGTTATTTAGCTGAATGATAAAGTAGTTAATTTAATATTTTGTGCTCTTTTAACAGAAAAATGCCACACTGTATTAAGATCTTCCGCTGATACAAATGAAGAATTTGTAAGTCTACCTTGTTATTATACTTTTTGTAGCAGTAAAATGTTGTAAGTTTAAATTCAACATAATTGTCAACATTAAAAGCAGTGTCCCCCTCTGCAAAATACATCTCTAGGTGTTGATGTTTTAAGTTTACTCTGTTCAAAGCCCAGATCTATTTATTTGCAACTTCAAACTTTTTACCCACAAGAAATATAGTTGCAATTTAATCTCATTTAGCATCATTTCAGAAACAATTTTAAAGTGGGGTGGTAAGCCCACTAAATGTTTGGGCTATTTGAGCATAAGCTGAAATCAAAAGGACAATCAATAAGTCTCAATGCAGATTTCCAGTATCAAAAATCATGTTATTTACCTGCCTTCATACTCCTAAAATTATAATATGTATATACATAGATATTTTTATTTCAGATTTGATTATGTACAGGTATGTGTCCTGTACCAATGCATTTATAATCTCTTCAAACTACATTTAAAGAGAATCTTGATAAGAATATATGGGTATCTAAATCATTTCATATTAGATGTAATTTTGCATAGTTCTGATGGTGTCCAAATATGTTTTTAAACCTTGATGTTTTGAAAGCATGGGTGGACAAAAAATATATAAAAAAAAACTTAAGAGCCAGACAGAGTTCTTAGTAGCCACAGTTTTGTTATGCAGGAGGTTGGAGCAGGAGGCAGTTCTTTGTGTATCTGTATAAATAAGGTACTTTGGCATTCACGGAGAGGCACATGCTCACTCACAGACTGACAAGACACTGGCACTCAAACTCCTCCCCTACACAGGCAAGCTCCTGTTGGCTTCATTGGCAGAAATGAGAAAGTCCTGGAGCACTCCACTTCTTCACTCTTCCCCCTCCCTCCTTGCTCCCCCTGCACACCAGAGTAAATGGCGCAGTGATGATTGACATATCACTCACTTCCACGACCTGGAACAATACTAGCATAGCATGATGGGGCATAATGTTGCGATTAAAGGTGGTGACCGATAGGTGAGTCAGCACTGCGCTACAGCACAGGTACCAAAACTAAAAATGGGGGTCTTCTGGGAGCCCATCCTGGTTTTTAACATTTTGTGGATATATATATATATATATATATATATATATTTGTTTACACATACAGACAGAAACCGCATACACACCTAATAATAACTAGGGTATTTATAAGACCATAATCTAATCTCTATAATAGAGAGAAACAGGTCGGTGCTCTGAGACAGGGATAAGTAGAATACAGAAAAGACACAAGAAGTCTCAAAAATGAGCACTCAAAAAATCCCCCCAAAAATGATACTTTAATGTCTTCAATTGTAACAAACTAAAACATGATAAAAACACAAAACAGAACCCTGAAATAGACAAAGTGACTACATATAGCATATGGCCAATTCAAAAAGTCTAAACCTATACACAAATATCAGGCTAATGCAAGAAGAGTGTAAGGTGAGATCCCAGGGAAACTAGTTCCCTGGATCAGCAAGACCGGCCGGTCACAAAATTAGAATACCTCTACTGCAGAGCAGGTCTGTACTGGTGGACAGAATGTAGATTTAACTTTCACATGTGAAGCACACTTAAGTTCGTTTTGAGCCTGTGACTCTTCACCCTCATAGATGGCAGTCATATCATCCAAAATTTGAAGTTCTTCTACACTCCATTTTTGTGCTTGATGTCCTTCGTGAAGAAGCCGCAAGGTGAAACACGTGTAGAGTGGGAGCTGCTGCAGTTACCCCGAGACTCTAATCTGTGATACATATTCCCTTGCTGACTCTGGGACTCACAACAATATGGATTCTGATATCTGGTAGAAACTTCTGTATGGCATCTTTGAGTTATACTACTGCACTCTGTAACACAAGGGGGGATGAGCATACAAAATATTTTTTCTTTATTCCCTATGCTACAATTGAAGGACTTTATATGCTATTCATTTATTTAAGATTTATACCATCCTGGATACAACTGGACATTTGTTCATTTTTATGTTAGGATTTTCTTTTTGACACTTAGAAAAAAAAAAAAATGTTGTGTTATTTTTTTATACGAATTTATCCATCTCTACACAGTTTTCCTAGATTTCTGCACACTTCCCACTACGGTGGGTTAGCTTTACCTTAACGGTTTCCATCTTGCAGTGTGTGTGGTTTATATGTGTAGGACATCAGTATATTCATTAGTGTGTCCCTTAGGTCTTTTTGGTATATTTTGTGACCGGCCGGTCTTGCTGATCCAGGGAATTAGTTTCCAAGGGATCTCACCTTACACTCTTCTTGCATTAGCCTGATATTTGTGTATAGGTTTAGACTTTTTGTATTGGCCATATGCTATATGTGGTCACTTTGTCTATTTCAGGGTTCTGTTTTGTGTTTTTATCATGTTTTAGTTTGTTACAATTGAGGACATTAAAGTATCATTTTTTGGGGGATTTTTTGAGTGCTCATTTTTGAGACTTCTTGTGTCTTTTCTGTATTATATATATATAGTTTTTTATTGTGAAAACAAAAAAAAAGAGAACCAGTGCTTAATTAAATATATACAAATAATAAAAACATGATAAAGTGTCCAATCAAATAAGTAAAACAAAAATATGTAGTGATCAAAGGGGAGGCATGTACTCAAGAGGGATGCTGCTCTGATGAGGATAAACCTAAACCATATATGAACAAAAAAGATAAAAGAGCACAAACCTCTGATAGTAAATGTCAATATCGGCAAGTGTAATAAAAAAACAGGGAAAGCAGAGTACCTATAACATTAAAATTACAAATATGACATAGGAGGCACTGAACATATAATAATATACAATGTATAAAAATGCATATAAAGAAAACATGAAATGCCTGGTCAAATGCTGAAAAACATCCAATGAAGGAGGGTAAGTGATATCAAAGTGAAGAATCACTGGAAATAAATGGCTGGAAAAAATGCAATGGGCTGGTAGAGGTTAATGGATAATATGTAGCACAATGCTAGTTGAATCCTGACTGAGAGTATTGATAGAAAAGTGTCAGTATGTAACCAGTCCCATGGTAGTGAAAGAAAACACTTTTAAAAAGTAACATTTCTGTTTATTGTTTTCACTAAATTGTTTGGTATTTGGATCGCTTGTTTTTATTACATTTTAGGATTGGTTAGCGGTTTTATTTCTTGAATGGTTTTGTTGGCTAGGTGTTTATTTAATTGTATTTTGTTATATCATAATGTTATATTCTTTTGCGGTCTTGATTTTAGAATAAGTTTATTGATGTGTAGTTGAGGCCTTTCAGTTCAATTATTCTTTTGTTTTTTAGGTGCTTATTTATTTCTTTAGTTGTTGTGTATTGTTGTGCTTAATTTTTTTTTATAGGTTGGCCATTGACTGCTATAGTGGCTTTTCAAGCCCATATTATATGGGTATGATGTACCACTGTGCCAATCAATGGGTAGAGGGTGAGTATTATGTCCCCAGAGTGGGTGGTTAGGCCTCTCGGGTGGGTAGCACGGGAGGGGGGTTAACCCCTTCATTACTATAGCGGTTATTAACCTCTAAGGGAATTAAGGTGTTAGGGGCCATTAGATTGGAATTTTTATTGTACTCTTGCTGCCAATGGAGGACAAGGACCAGGAGTATGGTGATGAGGATGCCCTTCATCATGGCAGGGGTAAGTAGAAGTTTTATTTACTTTATTTATGGTGGCTTGCTAATGTTTGATTTAGCATGGGCAAATGAGCTATTATCCATATCTGGATAATAGTAATTTTGTCCATTACTGTACTGTATGTGTTGGGGGTGTTGTTGGGGGTAGAGGAGGTGGGTAGTAGGGTTGTTGTGTTTATTTTTTTTTATTGGGGTAGAGGGGTTGGGTTAAGGGGTTAGTAGCCCAAAGGGTGGGTGTTTAGGCCTACCGGGAGGTCGGGGGAGAGGAGTAGCGGAACTTGTTAACCCCTTTCATTACCACAGCGGTTTCCACTGCTATGGTAGTGAAGGTGTTAACTCTTCCTGCAACCTTCCTGGTAGGCCTAACAACCCAACCTGGATCTACTACCCCTTCATACACCCCCTCTGCCCCCAATAAACAGACTTTTGAAGTTGAGCCCCTTCATTGTCTTAGCGGCTAACCGCTAAGGTAATGAAGCTGTTTTAATAAAAATTTGAATACTAGTCTACAGGAGCAGGGGGTCTCCGGCACAGAACCACATTGATTTGAGGACTGGGGACCTCCTGCATTCTGAGATAAAGGCCCCGTTAGGGGGTGCTGGTATAGCCTATGCATTTAAATGTCCCGTGTCACGTGACCGGGACATTTAAATGCATAGGCGATACCGGCACCCCATAATGAGGCCTTTATCTCGGGAAGCAGGGGATCTCCGGACCTGAAATCAACGCGGCTCTGCTCCGGAGACCCCCTGCTCACGTACACTAGTATTACATTTTTTTACTAAAATCCTGCGATCGCTGGCGGGATGTGCGCAGGGGGAAGCGATTCTCTCTGGGCAGTTCTCTATGCAGGTGGCCCACCCACATCGCTGCAGATCCACGGATGAGAACTTTTGAGAGAGGCAAAAATCACATTGCTGCTCCTCGTCTGTTTTGGGCATTTTGCTATTGCAGGTCTTCAGAGTCTTTCTGAATACAGTGATAACAACACTGACTAAACTGGCGGCGTAACAGGCCCAGCGAGACGTTTTATGAAGGCTACTAGAATAGGCCCCTGAGTCTCTGAGATAGGACATTGGAGATTTTTCTGACTGTTATACCACAGTTTACTTGTAGTAACGGTAGTTCTACAGTTTGTTATTTGTTAATTAACTGTTAACTTGGATTACCTCAATCTACAGTAGTGTCCAGTTCACACACACCAATCCACTGAAAGTGACCCAACCCCATATATATATTTGATTTTATCACTACTAGTTGCATAATCGTATAGTACATTTGATACCAACTAGTGGAGTGACTGGTGGACAGATAGTGGGAGGCTGGGGGCTCTGGAGGGGTGTGGGTGGTGGCGGAAGGATTATGGTGTGCTGCCAGTGCCAGGCAAGCAGTAGGGCTAGAATAGCAGCAGATAATCTAAGTCTGCCCGACCTTAAGCTAGCAATTAAGCATAATAGCACTAGCATATTATTTGTATTATTTATTTAAAATGTGCCAACATATTCCGTAGCGCAGTACAATAGGGTTGGAGGAAGAAAACAATTAAATATCAAACATTAACATAGATTATTACAATAGAAAAGGAGGACCCTGCCACAAGGAATTTATAATCTATAAGGAAGGGTAAGTGGAAACATAAGGTAGAGGGGGATAAGAAGGTTGGTTTGTTTCGGATAACTGATAGCTGTTAATTGAAGGATTACGTGGAATTGTGCGGAGGTAGAGCTGTGAGAGCAGGGTGCGTAGCTTGAAATGCTTCAATAAACGTCTGAAATATTTTGCAAAAATAGGACCAATAACAGAGCAGCTGTAACATCAGTGAATGGCAGCAAATGTCTTTGGCTACCATCAAACAATGCTGCCTTTGCTGTGACTCCTCAAAGTTTTTTCTAAGACAACTCAAAGTTGTTTCTAAAAGCATCTGAGGTGAAGTGTAAACAGCACACAGAGATAGGGGGGGGGGGGGGTGCTGACAATATCCAAGTCATAGAAATTGGGTTTGTTTTTTCCTTATGATGTTAACCCTCACTATGCTGGCTTAGTGTACAGGAGCTGTAAAGTAAAGCATATTGTGGAGACTTTCTTAGGAGGCCGCATTGGCTGCCACTTGGGTGTTGTTTCTAAGAGCATCTGAGGTGAAGTGGAAACAGTTGAGCAGCAAACAGATCCCACAGTAAACATGCAGGAGGGGAGGTGCTGATGATATCCAGGTCTGAAGTTGTGTCTTTCTTTTCCTTATGTGTTAACCCTGTCCACTCCAGCTTAGTAGGTAGGAGCAGTGAAGGTGAAGCATGTTCGGAAACTGTCTTAGGGGGGCGCCTTTGCGCAACTGCATATATAGAAAGTGAATAAATACCAGTTTTAGTGGCTAAGAATAGATGGACATCATTTTGGACATGGTTGCTGTGGTTGTGATGAATCTGATTAAGTTAAATCATTTAAAGGTGGTGCTGCTGGTGCGCCTACTAGCAGTCAAAGCAAGTACTGTATCATCTAACGGAAAATTACTCTAAATCCCAGTCCCACTGCAGAAGGTTAAACTTCCCGTACTAAGACAATGAACCTCCAGTTTTAAAGAGATTTTAGCTGGGAATGGGACGTTCAAGTCAGCCTATGGCTATTACTAGTAGTAGTACTGAAACTAAAATGAATATGTGGAGAAATAGATTGAGAATGTGTGTCCTATGAATCCAGTACAGCTACCACAGCTGATGCCAATACCAGTTGCTGTTACTGTAGCCAAGTCCACTAAGTCATCTGCAAAAGGCACATCATTCTTGTCACATTCCAAAACATTCATTAATGCTAAACACGCTGTTTTATTGATAATACAAGACTGGTGAGCTGTTAAGGTAGCCTGACAAAGAGAAGGGAGAGTCACAAGGGCTTGATATGGTGGTGGTGGTGGTGGGGTGGGGGGGTGGACTTGTTGCTATCTATTCCATTCAAATATCATTGGTTGTTAATAAGGATTCTTATGAGGATGTTGCTGATGTTTTGAAAGACTGATTTGAGCGGGGACGGTGGTGGCGTTCATAATGCTTCAGAGGCAAGTGCTGATACTTTGATCATTGTAAAAGATAATGCAAATGCATTAACAACAAGTACAGGGAAAACTGCAATCAGTAACATGTTTATATATAAATTATTTAACAAACATTAACCAAAAATCATCAACATCCACAGCACCTACCTTCCTCCTTATTTTCAACTGCTGTTAGGCACTGTTTTGGGTCATTATCTTGAAAGAAATGGTTACCAGATGGAAAGTAATCAGAAATGTATGGGGCTATCTGGGAGTTAATTGAAAATACACTTTATACATGATTCCTGGAGAAAAATCAAATATAATTCTCCAACAATCCAAGGGGGAGCATATAAGGGAAAAGAAGATAAACACGTGCATACAATATAAGTGTAGATGTATGGGATGTTTGAAATACAACACTATATATTCTTGGCTCTTATGCTCAGCCTACTCACAGGATACAGAAGAAAGTCAGACACTTGCAAGAAGGGCTGCTACCCGTATTGTTCAGAGGATGTGTTGATCAGAATTCTCATCCAATGGCACAAGGGGTGGTGAATGAATGATGTGGAGAGATAGAAGAAACTACCATAGCACAGATCAATAGAGTAAATATGTGCTTTATGTATAAAATATAAAAAACGCACTCACAATTGAGCAATTAAATCAAGGCATGTATCACACAAATGGTGAATATATGGGTCACCGCACTGCGATTTTTCTCACCACCTCCCTTCAGTATGTTGTTCCCCTCTGCTCGTGGGATCTGTGCAGAAACCGCCTCTCTGCTCCGTCGCGTCCGTCGGAGCGTCTGACGTCACTCTTACTGTGGATGTGGCTAGGTACGGATCGCCTCAAGGTCCAAAAAGCACTCTACATGTTTCGACCCATTAAAACTGTTCCGGCTTCGTCAGGAGTGTATCTTTGGCATGGACCGGTCATTGTATACATACCTCTGTTCATTAATAATTAATTGGCACGTAATAAACATTGATCTATCAATCTATGCTATCATATCACTTTTGGGATGAACGGATGCATAATATCAGGTATCATGGGTCTTATTATACAAGTGATTACAACATACAGCATATACATATATGAAAAGTCATTCCTATTTCACAATCTTTTATTTATTCAATGATGAATATTTTGTTGGATCTTGTTTGGCTGTATATATGAGATTGTAGGGTAAGAAGTCTTCATATGAACAATAGGATGAGAGTATGTGTGTTCGGGTAATAGGAGGAGAAAATATACAAGGGGGGAAATAGGATACAAAATGATCCTGATGGAGCATTCATCATACATATATGATAGTAATCTATGATTACCCTTTATTAGGAATATGATGCTCTGTATATAAAACAAATATTTATTAAATTAAATGCGGGGTTTTTGTCATAAAAAAGGGGAAGAGGAAAAGAGGGCAATCGCAGAGGAGCACAACTCCATTGTGATAAATGTAATTAAGCATACATAATGTTCCCTAAAATGTACATAAGGTACCTTTAAATATAGTATAACTCCAATAGTGAAGGATATCCTTAAAACCTACGCAAATAAATAAAAGACCATACATGGGGAAGCGCTCAACATATTACAGTAAGTGTGAATTAAATAAGATACCACTTAATGGCTATCAATAGAATAATAATAATGTTCCATCTAGTCAATTCACCCGGTTAAGTTGAAACTGCACAGACAAGGAACAATTTCATATCCAAGCAGGCAAGATACAACAAAGATTTTTGGAGAAAATTACAGGGAAAAAACAATAGATGTAGTGATAGATAAGGTAGATACGCTAGTTAGGAGTGATTTATGAAAACCTAAACAAAAAGATACTACAATTAACAAGAAGTTTGATTTTGCATTTCTAACAGGTTTTAATAGGGAGGCAGGAAAAATCAAGAGCATTCTGACAAAACACTGGGACATCTTGAAGAATGACCCGGTGTTAGGTCAAAGCATTCCAGATAGACCGAATGTAATATTCAGGAAGGCTAGCAATCTGAAAAATAAACTCGCCCCAAGCGCAATAAGAGAGAGAAACCAAAAGAGAACGGATGGTTGAATAACAACAAAGGTTTCTTTGGCTGTAAAAGTTGTAGGGCCTGTCAATTCAAATCCCCGAATCATACTCAATTCTGCTCAAATGCCACTGGTGAAATTTTTCATGTGGAAACATTTATAACTTGCAGGACAGACCATGTAGTTTACTTACTGGAGTGTTCCTGCAAGTTGCAATATGTAGGCAAAACTACGAGACCTGTAAGAACAAGGGTCATTGAACTTCTCAGTGGCATAAAGAGAAAGTTAACCAATCACAGCATACCTAGCCATTTTTCAGAATTTCACAATGGGGATCCTTCAGGCCTACAGTTTAAAGCCATCGAACATGTACTACCACACTGGAGGGGGGGAGATAGGGGGTCCGAATTACTCAAACGTGAGGCATTTTGGATCCATCGTTTAAAGACCCTCACCCCTAGAGGATTGAATTTAGAAATCGATCTTGCGTCTTTTCTGAAATAATATACATATATAGATCAATGTGTCTAATCATGTTTTTTCTCTCTCTTTTTCTTTTGTTCCTCCCTGTGTCTGCCCACATCATGCCCATGTTGGTCATCAATGCCATCTAAATTTGCTGATATGTATTATGTGAGCTGCTGTGCAGTTATCCTAGACCTCTTGTGTACTTTTGAGTCCCAATGTGTTAAATTCAATTAATGATCTCTATGCATACTATTCATGATAGGTATAATTATATACCTACCACCCATGTGAATGACACGTCATCCATTTTCACAGTCACTAGTATTTTTACACATATATATATATATATATATATTAAAAAAATTATATGTATGTATCCCACATTAATTTTTCGTTATAATATGTACTTTACAAAAATGCTCTTCCCCGTTCTCATTTTTTGAAGGTAGAGCTATGTCCTGCATCCATTGGCCTTATTATTCTATTGGTAGCCTGTAAGAGATGTGTGCAGAGGTATGCAATGGAGACCGTTTTTAAGGTGAAATTAAAATAAGGCTTTATTGCGCCTGTCCCTTTTAAGACAGCAAAACATATGAAAACAACAAACGCCTATCCCTGTTTAAGGGCTAACTTACTTCCCCAGTCCCTTTCTCCAGGGCAGGAGGGATAATCCCATTACCACCCTATTCCCCAAAGTCTCAAGAGATACCTTAAAGCAGGTGTCCCTTCATGTCAGTCTCTGGTAGGTTACTGGGTTCCCTGTGTCCAGGAATATAGGTCTTTGGGTGTCTTGATCTCAGCAGAGCCTTTCTGCTCAAGACCTCTTTCCTCTTGTCAGCACCCTTGTGTACTGAGGCAAATCTCCCTTCCTGTCTCAGAGGCAAGATTTTTCTGACACCTCTAATCATCCAGGTGGTGTTGATTAATTGTCTACCAGCAGTTAACAACCACACTGCTGGATTAGAGGCACATTTTTGAACAGGGATAAATCCCCTGTTACATAGCCATTAAGTGGTATCTTATTTAATTCACACTGAATATGTTGAGTGCTTCCCCATGTATGGTCTTTTATCTATTTGCGTAGGTTTTAAGGATATCCTTCACTATTGGAGTTATACTATATATAAAGGTACCTTATGTACATTATAGGGAACATTATGTATGCTTAATTACATTTATCACAATGGAGTTGTGCTCCTCTGCGATTGCCCTCTTTTCCTCGTCCCCTTTTTATGACAAAAACCCCGCATTTAATTTAATAAATATCTGTTTTATATACAGAGCATCATATTCCTAATAAAGGGTAATCATAGATAAATATCATATATAGGTATGATGAGTGCTTCATCAGGATAATTTTGTATCCTATTTCCCCCCTTGTATATTTTCTCCTCCTATTACCAGAACACACATACTCTCATCATATTGTTCATATGAAGACTTCTTACCATACAATCTCATATATACAGCCAAACAAGATCCAAAAAAACATACATCATTGAATAAATAAAAGATTGTGAAATAGGAATGACTTTTCATATATGTATATGCTGTATGTTGTAATCACTTGTATAATAAGACCCATGATACCTGATATTATGCATTCGTTCACCCCGATAGTGATATGATAGCATAGATTGATAGATCAATGTTTATTACGTGCCAATTAATTATTAATGAACAGAGGTATATATACAATGACCGGTCCATGCCAAAGATATACTCCTGATGAAGCCGGAACAGTTTTACTGGGCGAAACGCGTAGAGTGCTTTTTGGACCTTGAGACGATCCGTACCTAACCACCTCCACAGTAAGAGTGACGTCAGACGCTCCGACGGACGTGACGGAGCAGAGAGGCGGTTCCTGCACAGATCCCACAAGCAGAGGGGAACAACATACTGAAGGGAGGTGATGAGAAAAATCGCAGTGCGGTGACCCATATATTCACCATTTGTGTGATACATGCCTTGATTTTATTGCTCAATTGTGAGTGCGTTTTTTTATATTTTATACATAAAGCACATATTTACTCTATTGATCTGTGCTATGGTAGTTTCTTCTATCTCTCCACATCATTCATTCACCACCCCTTGTGCCATTGGATGAGAATCCTGATCAACACATCCTCTGAACAATACGGGTAGCAGCCCTTCTTGCAAGTGTCTGACTTTCTTCTGTATCCTGTGAGTAGGCTGAGCATAAGAGCCAAGAATATATAGTGTTGTATTTCAAACATCCCATACATCTACACTTATATTGTACTGTATGCACGTGTTTGTCTTCTTTTCCCTTATATGCTCCCCCTGGATTGTTTAAGAATTATCCATGCAGTTTGGAACCCGTGAAGACAGGTCCCACCAGAGGGTTTGAGCTGGGATATTAGACCTTTATTTTTTCACCTATTTATTACATTTGTGTAGTATATAGTTATTAACACATTTATTGTTTATATTCACTTATAGCAGTTCGTGCCTTTTTCTTTCACCTTCACGTATCCACGAAAAATCAAATATAACACTGTTAAACAAATACAGTACTACTGTTAAACTAATATAAAACTGTTATAGGACAAGGTCATTGTAGGAGGCGAGAGCAGAAGTACAATCAGGAAGACATATTTTGGGAAAATAAACCTTGACTTTTATTCAGCCCGTGCCTTCAAACAATTCAGTTTTAAGGCAGCACACAAATAAACAAACAGCCTATCCCTTTGTATGCAGTCCCTTTCTTTAGGGCTGGTCGGCTAGGCCTCTTACCAGGCTCTGACCCAAAGTCCAAAGAGGTACCTGTTCAGGGACTCTTTCCCTCTGTCCAAGTCTGGATGGTATTCATTCGGGTGAACCCTCTGGCGGGTTCCAGTGGCAGCTTTTCCTGGAATAGATGGGCTGGTTCCCTGGGATCCCACTCTGTCAGCATACACCTCCCATGTGCTAGAGAGATCACCTGAAGTTAATCAAGAGGCTTTTCTACCTGTCTGATGAGCCAGGAAGAGACTGGTTCATTGTCTGTTGCTGCAATTAATCAGCTTCCTGCTGGACTCATCAGACCAATACAGGCTTTCAATTGAAGACTTTTTAGACAAGGGTTAAGGACCTGTCACAGTAATATTCAGAGTACTACTGTTAAAGAAATATAACACTGCTATACAGGCACAGGGTCACATTCACAGTACTGCCATTAAACAAATATAACACTTACTCTAATACAGTACTACCGTTAAACAAATATAAAACTGTTATACAGCGAAAGGGTCACATTCAGAGTAGTACTGTTAAACATATATAACATTGTTAAACAGGCACAGGAAAATTACCTTTAAATACAACTATGGGTCTTGGTCTAAGTCTCGAAATTGCTCCCCACACATAAAGCTTGAGTGAATGCATTGGTCGAGGCTATAGGGTAAACAGTTTTTTTTCTGAATGCCATACAGGAAAAATTTTAATGGGCAACTGAAATTTAATCTGAATATACGTCATCAAACTTTTCCCCACACTCAATCCATGCACATGCTTGGTCAACTCTTTTAATATTGTGAACATCTCTTATCATGGGAAACACTGCAAAAATAAGAAAAAATGAGTTCAATAAATTATACTTTCTACTATGGTATTAAGTGCTGACATTATTGATTTGGGATTTGGCTACTATAGGCAAATACACCATACCCAGAAATACGGTTATAAAGGAAACAAAGACATTCCGTTGCAATCAATCCTTCCTTCCCCCACATGCTGTACTTCCCAGAATAAGCCATACATTACCTCAGTGTAATATTTAAACTTTCTACATAATAAACATGCTTTAGGTTAGGTAAACAGAGATATTATACTTTATGTACTTTATGTACAGTACACTACAGCACTTTACCTCATATGTCCAAATGTCCAGCCGAAATCGCATCTTATTAGTCTGATTCTGGACTCAGACAATGTTATATCATGCTTCCTTTGCAGAATCTATCAAACCTCTTCAGCAGACAGCTCATCATTTTCCAGGTTAATCTCATCCGCTAGCCAGCTCATTTCACTGTGAAAGACAAAATTAGGAAGGTGAAAAATATTAAGAGTGTAGATGCATAAGCATTTGAAGAATCTGGGTGTGGAAAAGAGCGGAGAACAGCGAGCAAAAAAGGGGTCTATGCACAAACCTGGCTGGTTAAAAACAATGTATTGAAAAGAGGGTGACAGCATGGAGGGTGGCATGGGGTATACCTCTGGTGCATTTCACGCTCTTGGCACTTTGTTGCCAGTCAGCTGGAAGCACGCAATGGAGGAGAGACCACACTGAGTAGCATACAAGTTTGCTTTATTGCTTTGTTGATGTACTGGCATGAAGACTACATACAGCCATCAGCTCTAGGGGGTGTATTTCCTGGAAATAGAAGAACCAGTCACTACTGCTAACATATGCAATCTTTGGCTGCATTATCCCCAACAAATAGGCATACAGTAGCGACATACTTTATCGCACTAAATGCCGGCGGCATGCCGGGATCTACCCCAGCTGCCGCCAGTAATATCCGCGCGCCGCCGCGTTTCCCACACGCACCCCCCCTCCACCTCGCGCGCAATTTACTATCCTTCTGGACCCCGAGCCCGGCTTCTGCTCTGCCCCTCTGCTTCCCCGCACCCCCGCTTACCTTAATTTGATGTCCAGGGGTGTCGGGGAAGCCTGGGGAAGCCGGGGAAGACGGGGAAGCCGGGCGCGCCTGTGACTGTGACGTCACAGTGCGCCGCCACGCGCCGCGGCTACCCGCTTCCCAGCCTCATACAGCCAGCGGCATTTGCTCGAATAAGAGCTGCCGCTGCTGTACACTGGCGACACACTTTATTCGAGCTCGGCTAGTCCCACGAATTCGGGTATACCCGGGTGTATTGAGGTTTGTGACTGTTTTCTGCCCGAGTGCATTGGGTTATTTTCCAGGCAGGGATTGAAGCATTTTATTCCCACTGGCTGCAATACTGCACAGTATATATATATATACTGCATTACAATTCATGAATTTATGCCATCTGGTAGACACGCGAAGCATTGCAGCCTATTAAATCCTAATCATTATCATTTAACAGATCAGCCGCCCGTCAGCCAGGCATGAACCCAGGCTGGGAAGGCAAATGCAACGGGGCTTGTCAGAGGTGAGGAGCAGCGCATTCCAGGTATCTGCCAGGTACATACTGGGTATTTGCTCGAATAAAGTGTGTCGGTGCAGTACACATACAGTACAGCTGCAGCAGCCATTATTTGAACTCTTCACATTTGAACTCTTCAAGTCAGGGTGCGTGATCTCTTCCAACCTTCCCGCCTTAAGATGCGAGTGCGGCGAGTGCAGAAAATTGCATTTTAGTGTTCTGGTTTTTAGACACCTGAAATTGACACAGTAGCACATTAGCACAGTAGCACAGTACTGTACACATTTCCATTCATTCATTTCATTGCAACCAAAGAAACAGAATCCATGAAATTAAAACAAAGCATCCGCAATAAGCCCGGGTGCCTGGGGTGATTGGCTGTGTACATGCCGCGTGGAGTACCGCAAAGCACACGAAAATGGTGTTGTGATTTGTTCGAATAACGGCCGCCGCAGCTGTATACCCCCATATTTGAGGACTGAAGATAGAGGATTAAGTTATCTCCATTTATCACTATCCTCACACTCATGAGTCTCTCCTATTGAACTAATTACAGCTTTATTCACATGCTGTTTATGTCAATTACTTGGTAGCACTGGCTCAAGGAACTTTGTTCTATCTCTCAGATGCATAAGCATACTCTATGGCTCATGAAGAGAATATTTGATGCAAAAGTGTACACAGTAGTGTGATTACTTTGTTCTGACCCTGCGTACCACTTTACGAATCTGTGTCCTTGCTTGGGTATGATACTGGACACAGTCTAGTGACACCTAGATGCCAGCTTCTCGTAGCCACCATTGGATGTGTCTTGTTGTAAATCCCTTTTTTGTACGTGTAGTGGCTTCTATTTAGAATGTACTGAACCACTAATTAATGTGTATTCAATATGTATTCAATGTGAATTGCACCATCGTTGTGCTTTATTATACAGGTAAAGCGACAGGGACAGGTATACACATACTTTTGACAACTTACAAAAGTAGACAACCAATCACCAACGTAGCCCCACCCAACACTGAATGCTGTTCCTGTGACATCAGTGTGACTGTACATAAATTCTCACAGAAATTGTATTGAAACATTCACTGATCTTGATCAGAACTAACTCTTGTGCTAACTCAGATATCTTGCCCTTGTACGATGGGTATATCCAGCTTCTATGGATGCAAACACCTGCTTTCTCAAGCTGTAACAACAAAGAGCACAAGAAAGCAAAAGATGCTTGCTGACCCACCTCTACCTGAGACTCCCAAAAACAAAAAGGCTAAAGTGGAAAACAAAGCAGCACCCAAATCTCCAAAGGTGAAGAATCCAGGACCGAGGTGGAGAATGAAGAAGATGGCCAAAACTGTTGCCATTCGTCTACCCAGGAAACCTGCTTCTGAACCAGGTACCCAAATCCCCATCGCTCCCAGCTCACATTGCCCTGAACTCAGCTGAGCCCAACAGTCCCTGCTCACCTTGACCCAGACCCAAATCAACCCAAATCGGACTAACCCCCACCAAAGTAAAGAGCTTCAGCAGCCTAGCTGCAACTGGCGACTTGGTCACATGCAGTTTAGCAATGTCAAATTTGCAGTGTTCGATTATGATCCCTTTGTACAAGACACATGTACACCTGTGCCACCGAATCCGGAGCAAAGACGGGACAGACGGGACACTCTGGAAGGAAAAATGGACCTGAGTTTTTAGAGGATGGACCAAATGGCGACAGACATATGGGTCTCTATTCTATTCTAAGCCAACAGCTGCAGGAGAGAGCAAGACATCTGGAGGAACACCACCTCACCCCCTGTGTCTCCATGCCATACCCAGCTGGTTCCCAACATCCGTGACAAAGAGGAAATTGTGGCTACTAGCCCCTGTGATGCAAGAACAGACCTGCATGAAAGTGTCATCCGAGAGCAGTTAGCTATGCCTGCTTTCCAATGCACACCTGCGGTACCACAGGGGTAGAGACCGGAGATTATCCATGGGAATGCGGTAAGTAACATCCAGCTTTACGTAATAGCAGCGGAAGGTTTGCCAAGATATCTTGCAAACTGCAGAGGACAGCCAAATCGTTATGCCCAGCAAATTTTCAACACCATGTTACTTTTCAGCAATATTTCCAGTCGTTCAAACAAGTCAACTTTGATGGCTCCAGAGGTAAGAAGGCGATTCCCAACAATATGAAGAAAGAGATTTTAAACAAACTGTAGAAGCAGTTTAAATACACTAAAGCATAATTCAAGGATGTGAAAGACACAATCAAAGCACTTTTTATGGCATCAGTGGACTGTGAAATGGAGTCATCCCAATGAAGAACAATTGATGGATTGGATAAATACTGTACAGTGTTTAAAAAAAGTTTTTATTTCATTAATGTATTGTAGTCATTGTTTCATTCTTGTTTTCATCCTTGTTTGGCAGGCTTATGAGCATCACCACCATGTTTATGTAGGAACAATTACAGCGATACTGTAAGGTACTGTAATTAAATTCATGCATCTATTCTGTAAATAACAATTTCACAATTTTATATTTGAACCTGTAAAAGACAGCAAGAAGATGTCGGTTGAAAAAGATTGAAAAAATATAATCTTCTTCAATCGACATCATCTTCTTGCTGTCTGTCAAGACTTCTGGTGCTTGTAGGACCTCAGTGGCCAGAACAGCAGGGGGCAGGCGAGGAGGCATCAGATTCATAGGCAAGGGTCCAGGGCAGGCGGCAATAAGCATGGTCGGATCACAAGCAGGGGTCCAGGGCAGGTGGCAAGAATCATGGTCGGGGTCACAGGCAGAGGTTGGCAACAGGGAATCCACAGGGACAGAGGCTATGGCAGGGACAGAGGCTATGGCAGGGACAGGGCAAGGAACACACAGGGAACAAGCCTAATTGCAGGCAAGGACCGTTGTTCACAAGGACAAGTACAGGAACAGGGCACAGACTGTGACAGAGAAGTTCAGGGAACATAAAGCAAAGGCAAGGAAGTACAGGAAATAGGAAATTATAAGGACAGAGGATGGTCCCAACAAGAGGAGGCAGACAGACAGGAGAACCCCAGAGCAGAAAAACAGCAGCACACCCGGTGAACAGACAAGGGAACTGTGGCTGGGAGCAGGATGTCTAGGAAGACTGACACTGTCTCTTTTACAGGTTCAAAAATAAAATAATTGTGAAATTGTTATTTACAGAATAGATGCATGAATTACATTACATTACCTTAAAGTATATCTTGAATTGTTCCTACATGAACATGGTGGTGATGCTCATAAGCCTGCCAAACAAGGATAAAAACAAGAATTAAACACTTACACTACCGACACGTTTAATTCGAGCACGGCTAGCACCGCAAGCCGGGGGATGCCCCGGCATGCTAGCCGCACTCCCTCAGCGTGCCGCGCATCACCGATGCGCGGTCACGCGTCATCGGGTGCCAGCGCCCCCTGCACGCGCGTCCAGGGCTCCCTGAGGGAGCCCTGGTGTCCCGCGATGTGGGGGACGGCGGCAGGGGATTCCGGGGGACCCGGCGGACCCGGCAGCGGGAGGGAGAGTGCCCCAATCGGAGGGCGCTCTTCCGCTGCTTCGGCGCGCGCCCGGCACCCTCCGGCGCGCGCCAGGTTACTGCTGCGGCCGAGAACGGGCAAATGCTCGAATAAACTCGGCCGCAGCAGTACTTTAATAATGCAAATGGACATTGAAAGCGATAATGAATTATGAAGGTAATGTACAGTATGCGTTCCATTTTATTGTCAATTGTCAATGCCTGCACTGCACATGCATTCCATACAGTTCGCATGCGGAGCAATTAAATGACACTCTCATGCATTTCAACCAGGTTCTATAGAATACGCCTGCGCATAAATTAAAGCCACGCATATGTGTTCCATACAAGTTTATCGGTAGTACGCGTTCCGCACACTGTAATTCATACATCAATTTCTTCTCGTCTTTTAATAAATAACAGTCTCACAATTATTTTCAAGTGAAACTGCACACGAGACACTCCAAAGAAGATATCGGTTGAAAAAGATTGTATATTTGAAAGATGATTGAAGAAGATTCTTTTATGTCACAACATTTTTGTTATTTATCTCTTACTGTAGTCTAATAAAAAAAAAATATACTTTAAAATACCTTTGAGTCTTCTAAAGTTTTTAGGAGAATAAGTGGTGGGTTACATAGAAATAAATGGGATCATATCATATGAAATGAATGAAATAAGGGATTGGTTAAATTGGATTTATATTAAAGACACACACTTACACACTTGCACACTAGCGCTGACTATCATTACCTCAGAGTACTACCACCAACATTAAACTCGCTTTTCCTGGTTGCGGCTCATTCACGGCTCAGTTGCAGTCGCCGCATCCAATTTGCAAAATGCAAAAAAATACCTGGGATTTAGACTTGGGGGCCTATGCACTAGAGGTTCATAAAAAAAATCGCCGGGCCATTTAAATCATCGTTTTTATGAGCGTTGCTATCACGATATTCAGAAAGCCTTGATTACCTGTCATAGAAAAATTCAGAAAACGGGCTATTAGCCGGTGATCTGATGAACGACCCTCTGAAAATGCCTTACCCGCCGAGTTGTATTTGCTGCAGATAGAGCTGCTCTGAGAGAGGCATCTCTCCCTGTGCAAATATCGCCCGAAATTTATGTTTATAAATTTTAATTTTGTTAATAGTTTAGATGAGCAGGGGGTCTCCTGAGCTGAACCACATGGTTTCAGCTTCAGGGACCCCCTACTTCCCGAGATACAGGCCCAGTTATGGGGTGCTGGTATCTCCTATGCATTTTATTCCTATGGTCACGTGATGCAGACATTTAAATGCATAGGAGATACCGGCACCCCATAACGGGACCTGTATCTCGGGAAGTAGGGGGTCCCTGAGGCTATCCGCTATGGTAATGAAGTTTACTGTAAATGCATTTTTATTGCATATGATTCATGCCAGGGGTCTCTGGTGCTAATATTAAGGGATATCAGCTCCAGAGATTCCCAGCATAAATCCTATGCAGGAAAAAGGAATTTCCCATCTCGCCGCTTCTCTGCAGGTTTCCAACACCTTCACGCTAACTTTTTCTGGCGTGAGGATTTTGTGATAAAATCACCATTCTAGAGCTGCGATAGGCGTTCATAGCCTAATCACTGCTACTAGAATTGCGCAAGTTTATGAACATGCCGAAAAGTGTCGATAAGTGGCTTATCACCGCTACCTCAGTGATTTTTTTTATGATCAATTTTTTGGTAGCGATTCAGTCTTTTATCACCCACTTATCGCCACTTACTAAACAGCAGTAGGCATTTTGGCCCATAAGTGCTTAATAAGTGGCTTATAAACGCTTGCTGCCTAGGCCCCTTGGTGTTTTGCGGCACCGAGAACAGTGTCTGGCTGCTTCTGTATGTGCAATGATTTTTTCAAAGGTATTGAATTTCTGAATATTGTATCTAAAAAAACAAATAGAACAGTCTGTTTTATACTTTATGGCAACATGATAGTTTATGCTAGAAACCTTTTAATTTTAAAGGAGATTTGGTAATCATTGCATTTCTTATGCACATGTTCCCTGTGATTCAAATAGCTATTGTACATACCAAAGTAAAGCATTCAGTCTTTTTATTCTTTTTTTTTAGACTGAGTTAAGGACAGCAGTTGAAAGTATTATTACAGATGGCATTTTAAGTGAGACAGATTTTCAGATTGTTAATATGGATGAAAGCAGCTTCAAGTTGATGTCTTCTCAAGACCATTGGGAAGAACCCACCTATTTTCAAATTAAGGATTGTAGCTCAATGGTAATTATAACTTTGTTGAAAAACTTTTTGGATGCATTTACATTATATACAATGAGAATTAAATATAATCTAATTTTGTAATAATTAATGGTCTGAATACATGGACATATGTTAGCTTTTACATACATACAGTATGAGCATATTCATAAATGTGTAGGAATAGAGTTTGTGGGCAGTACAGTACATTGAAATAACAGTGCTATATTCATTAAAAAGTACTCACATGTCCAAAAAGTGCAAAAAGTATTTACAGTAGACTGCTTGTTTACAGTGACTGTGTGGTGCTGGACAAATAAAAATGTAAATGATGACATGACTTGATATACTCAATCAAGTGAAAATAATTTGTGAGTTCAAACCAAGTGCAGATAGTTCCTGGTAAATCTGCTTAGCTGTGGGGATTTTTTTCGCAGATCATGATGATATCATACTGTACATGTACAAAGAGAAAATAAAGTGCAAACATAGTGCATTATCTCAGGTGATTAATCCTCTAAACGACATGGATATTGAGTGTCAGGTATATTAGACACAATTAGAGATTAGTCTAATCTAGAACAAAATTTAAATGGTATTGCAGGAATCAAAAATAGAATATACCTAATGAAAAAATATTTAATGAAACAATCATTAAAAAAAATGACTTGTGGACATGGTCAAACAGACCCGATTGAACAAATAGTATGCTCATCTCTTGCTTTCAACGACGGTGAGTAAAATTAGAAGCATGCATGATCTGTGCGCATACTAATACAGATTTCAAACAGAACACAAATGTAGCGAGAGATAATTATAGACACACTTATATGATAGATAAATGACAACATTGTGTATACATAGATGTTACAACACACTTTAAAGGATCAATTCAAAAGACTTATACATGGCTAATAACTAAGTCTTCCATGTATAAATCTTTTCAAACGCATAGGGCAGGGGCATAGCTATAGACCGGGCAAAGCCCGGGAGGCCGCGCTCTTGGCCCCCCCCCCCCTCAACCTGTAGAGACAGGTCGGGGAAGATTGTATGCGGTGGTGAGCCCCTGGCATTAAAGGATAAGCCGGTGGAGGAATCAGCACAGATAGAGTAGGACAGCAAGGGAGGAGTGCCCTCTAGCAGTCTGACATGGAAGTCTTTCTTACTTCTGGTGTCTGCTGCCACAGTGCAATTCCACTCCCCTACCGGCTGCTCCTCTGATCATCATCTCCTCTCTCCAAAGGTAGGCATGGGAGAGAGAGCTGAGGGGCAGAAAGAGAGAGATCTGAGGGGCTGAGGGGCAGAGAGAGAGCTGAGGAATAGAGAGAGAGAGCTGATCAGAAGGAAAGAGAGAGAGCTGATGAAGGGCAGAGAGAGAGAGAGAGAGAGAGTTGATGAGGGGCAGAGAGAGCTGATAAGGGAGAGAGAGCTAATGAGGGGTGAACTGGTGATGGTGATGAGGGGGGAGAGATGGTGATGATGGGGAGACATGATGGTGGTGATGTGGGGGAGAGATGGTGATGAGGGGGAGAGATGGTGATGAGGGGGAGATATGGTAATGATGATGTGGGGGAGAGATGGTGCTGATGATGAGGGGGAGAGGTGATGATAAGGGATGATGAGAGATGATCAGGGAGAGGACAGGGGAGGGAGAAAAAAATTACAGTCAATATTATTATTAATGGGGCCCTGATTTTTTTTGCCCGGGGGCCCTTGCATGTCTAGGTACGCCACTGGCGTAGGGTGAAGGGTTAATTCAGGAGATTGGAGATCCTCCAGCTGCGAAGTGTGATGTCATCCAGAGAGGCCCAGCTGTGCACTTGTTTGACTAAGAGGAATACGCATCGTCTGGAGTGAGTAAAGCATCCGACACGGACTCTACAGAAAGACCGAAAAATACTTCTGCTTACCTGACTTATGATCGAGCGATTTCTTGTGAGTAGGTTTCTAATTTTACTCACCGTCGCTGAAAGAAAAGGATGAAAATACTATTTGTTCAATCGAGTCTGTCTGACCATGTCCACAAGCCATAAAGTCATTTCTATCAGTGTTGGACATTAATCATATACATGTGTTTATAATTTTGGTAGCAATCACTTTTTGCACGTGCTATAACCAGCGCTTTTTCACTAATTATCACTCCACAGCTTGTTTGCAGTATTCAAAAACATTCAATAAAGTGAGAGATCGGAACTGACTTGTCTAATCTTACAATTTTATTTCACCTACCCAACAGTACACTTTGTCACCAAGCAGATATGTCAACATAGGTTAAATAAAATTAATATATTTTTAAACCTGGTAATGTAACTGACTGATACAGATTCCTTTGTGTACAACTTTTAAAACAATAAACAGTATTGTTATATACATGCACATACCTAGGTACTGGGCATGGCTTATAATCATATGTGGTTGCTTAAAAAATGATGTTGCTCTCAGACTTCCGGTGACGTCATCGGGAAAGTTTGGTTAGCGAGGGAGATCCCGGGACTCTCTTAGTATAATCAGATTAAAAATGTGATGTCCCCCTCCAGACCCTTAACATTTTTGGACGGATCAATTGAACTAGACCCCCTGCTGTGGTTAACAAGCTCAAAAAGCCGCCTACCCTGGGTGTCCCCTGATTCTTCACAGCCCCGCAGTGCGGTTCGGGTCCCAATAGTGGAGACAAAGATGGTGCCGCAGCACTAGTGCCCATCGACAAAGAACAAGACCGGATGGTCTTAGGGCTCATGGAAGAAGTAGAAATAACTTGTCCATACCTGGTGGAGCTCTTTAATAAAATGCATGAGAAAATGCACCAATCGCTCCAGCTCGACCTGAAAGTGGCAACGAATGAGCTAAAAGACTAAATAAATGACCTCTCCCAAAGAACCACCGATCTGGAATCCAAGCTGGATGAAGCCCTGCAGCTTCAACAGCGGCCGACGATGAAATTATGTGTTTGGGCCAGGAAATTAATTTCCTTAAAGATTGACTTGAGGATCAAGAGAATAGGGACACGGGACAAAACCTAAGAGTTCGAAACATCCCAGAAACTATTCTTTTCAAACTTCTCCTTCCCTATCTATCTCAACTCTTCAACACAATATGTGACGATTTTCTAGAAATGGATTTTGAAAAAGATCGTGCTCACTGGGCTTTGGGCCCTTGATCAGATGACCCAAAGTGCAGAAGGGATGTTATTTTAAGACCACAACTACTCTGCTAAAGAAAAGATCATTGCAGATTGCACAGATAAGAATGTCATCCCTTTCGAAAACGAACCTCTACAAATATTCAATGATCTGTCCAGAGCGACTATCGCAAGACGGCGCAAGCTCAGGCCCCTTACACTTAAATGTTGAGAGACAACGGTGTCCATTACCGGTGGGGGTTCCCGTTCAAGCTCATTGTGGTCTAGAATGGTTATCACCTCTCTATTAGATGTCCAAAGGAGACTGACCAATTCATACGAACATTGGGCCAACCTTCCCCACCTGAGCAGAGCCGTGAGCCCCCGAAACCCCAGAGACGGGAATGCGGGGTTGGTCCCTCCAGGGCCTCAGAGAGACTTGCGGGACAAAACGAGCAAAGAACGTAGAATTGAGAGGGCGATCATTAATATCTTTACTAACAACGCCCTGTTCCTGCGCTGAGAAGCAAAACTACTCCGGGCACCCTGGGTTCCAGATGTCCAACAAACACTATTTTAAGCCTGTCTCCCCTCCCCGCTACTGCCTAGCCTAAATTGCATACGGCCCAATCTTGTTAGCCACCCTGGACCCGAACCGGACTTGACAATTTGTTTTTACTTACTTATTGATGTCCCTGGGATCACCCTTGTGAAGACAATGCCCCGACTAGATCTGCAGCCCTGTTTTGACCAAAACCTAGGGACTGAAGCCGATCAACCCATGAACCCACCATCTACAAATCTCCCTCCGGGGAATGAATATTCGGACCAACCTCACTTCAATGAAGGGCAGCGGCAGCTTCAGCTGATTTCCCAAAGTGATGCCCGGCTTTGGGTTTTGGCCTAGGAAGTCCTGGCCATGGTGGTGGATCGGATCCACACAGCTGGTTTGTGTGGGCACCCAATGCCCCGCTCCAGGCTGCTCCTCCCCTTCTTAGGCAATTAAGTAGCATATGCCTCCGTTGGGGGCTTTTGGTTCCGGTGGGTTGGAGTGGAGGGGGGGAGAACCATGAGGGCTCTTTGATGCGAGCCAGAGGCTCGACCGCGGCTACAACCTGGCCTATTTTTTTCCCTGGCTCTGGGGTCTGGCCTGAAATGACCAACTGTCCTCCTGGAGTCTACTGGAAGGCCATTGGCCTCCATGGTCTGAATTTAGACTGGGGTGGAGCTGATCGGCCTTCTAGCTGATCCCCAGACGTCCCGACCTGGACTCGGCCACACAGGTTTGACTCTGAACATTTTTTTCCTTTTATTATTGTGAGCGGGCCATGACCCACCCCTGTTGGACTGATAAGGGTTGGGTCTGGGCGGTCAAGAGACCCCCAATAGGGAATAAAGAAAATATAGTTATATGTTATGTATTTAGATTGAGCGGTTTTCCTGTTTACACAATACCAATTATAGTAGGAACCAATGGGCCTGTAGCCAAGACAGTTTGTGGGCTTTCCCCAAGAATTGAGGTAGCAACCCACTAGTCATTACATGAGATAGCTGGCCTATCTACAAAACATAGATTGTTGTTTCCTTTCCTCCTCCCATCCCCTACTCCCCTCCCTCCCCCTTTCCACCCCATTCCCTCCTTCCTCCCTTCACTCCCCCCCCCCCCCCCCCATTTGCTGCATATATGCTGTCAGGCGATAATTCAGATTAGGTGTTTCCTGTTCAAAATAAGAGCCCCTTGAAAGAGGTCGGTATGCTATAATATGTTTCCTCCCACCTCCCTGCCCGCCCCTCCCCATTCCCTCCATTTCCCCCATCCCCTCCTCCCCTCTCTCTCCCCTTTTTTCCAACCCACACCCCTTCCCTCCCCCCATTTTTCCCTCCCACCACCTCTCTCCCCTTCCCATCCCCCTCCTCCCCTCCCCCCTGTTTCCTCATCCCCTCATCTCTCCTTCCTTCAGGAGAGTCATTTCAATGTCAGTGACACCCCCAACACATTCAGACATATTTTTCCCTTGGGATTCTATTCATCATTTAATAGCAAAAAGAGAGGGGTGGCGATTCTGATTAGACAAGGGGTGCATTTCTTTGCCGAAAAAGTGGTCTCTGACCCTGAGGGCAGAATTCTGATAATACACGGTACGCTAGCTGGGTCGGCAATAACTCTAGTCAATCTTTACTCACCAAACGAGAACCAATCGAAATTTTTAAGGGTGGTTCTGGAATCTATTGAACTTCAATATTTATCCTCCCTTCTAGTGTGTGGAGATATGAATATGACCGCCAACCCAGACGTGGACAGATCCTCTACCCCAGGACAGCCCCACACAATCACTATTCAATAAAAGGCCTTGAAATTTAGAGATTTATTAGAATCGTTTTCCCTAATAGACATCTGGAGGGCACAACATCAGAACCAACGTGACAACACTTTCTACTCCACCTCACATCAGACCTATTCACAAATAGACTACCTATTTGCCATGAAAAATATTCTTCATGCCTTCTCCAACTCAGATATTGGCCCAATCACCTGGTCCGACCATGCGCCAATTGACCTGACCATCACTCTCCCCTTTGTAAAACTGCACTCTTTCCACTGGAGACAAAACAATTCTCTTTTGAACTATCCTGAAATAGAAAACCAAATTAAAAAAATCCTTGAGTGAATACTTCAATATAAATAAAGGACCGATCACATCCCCAGTGATGCTTTGGAAGGCCCATAAGGCAAAGACTAGAGGTGACTTAGGGCCTCATGCAGTAAGCACCGAAAAAGCATTCTCGGCAGGGGTTCAATATCGGCATGATTTTGACGATTTGCCCTCGCAGTATTCAGGAAGGGCCGTATCCCTGGCGAATCACTGCGAAAGCAAAACGCCGAGTAGCCGGTGGCGAGACAGTCTGTCTGCCGATAACCTTGCGATACGCCGCCTCCTGCCGAGATGTGTCTGCAGCAGAGAGAGATCTGCGACTCTCTCTGCGCAAACATCGGCAAAATAAAAAATATTTCAAAACAATTTTTATTCATAGTGTAGATGTGCAGGGGGTCTCCGGAGCTGAACCGCATTGGTTTCAGGTCCGAGGACCCCCTGCTTCCCGAGATACAGACCCCTTTATGAGGTGCCGGTATCCCTCTGAATTGCAATGTCCCGATCACGTGACCGCGGAATGTAAAGAAAGCAGAGGGATACCGGCACCCCATAAAGGGGCCTGTATCTCAGGAAGCAGGGGGTCCCTAGACCTAAAACCAAAGCGGTTCAGCTCCGGAGACACTCTGCACATCTACACTATGCGTAAAACACACATATAAATAAACAATCATTCCTTACCTTTGCGGCTATCTGCTATGGTAATGAAGCAGCATTAATGTATTTTTAATAAAAGCGTGAGGGAGCACGGGGTCCCCAGAGCTGAACCGCATTGATTTGTGGATCAGTGACGCCCTGCATCCCGAGTTACAGACCCCGGTATGGGTCATTGGGTGCCAGTGTCGCCACCATCTTTATAACATCCCATACGCGACGTGCCCCCTATAAAGATGGCGTTGACACTGGCACCGACGCCCCATACCGGGGCCTGTAACTTGGGAAGCAGGGGTCCCTGAGCCACCAATCAATACGATTCAGCTCAGGGGACCCCCTGCTCCCGCACAATATTATTAAAATACATTAATGCTGCTTCATTACCATAGCGGATAGCCATTAATGCAATTACATAGTTACATAGTTACATAGTAGATGAGGTTGAAAAAAGACTTCCGTCCATCAAGTTCAACCTATGCTAAATTTAGACAACAGATACTTTATCCTATATCTATACTTATTGATCCAGAGGAAGGCAAACAAAAAACCCCATTAAGGGGAAAAATTAATTCCTTCCTGACTCCAAGAATTGGCAATCGGATTAATCCCTGGATCAACATCCTTCCCATGTATACTTATTTGGTATATCCCTGTATACCTTTCCCATCTAAAAAGATGTCCAACCTTTTTTTGAACAAATCTATTGTATCTGCCATCACAGTCTCCATGGGTAATGAATTCCAAATTTTAACTGCCCTTACTGTAAAGAACCATTTCCTTTGTTGTTTGTCAAATTTCCTTTCCTCCAACCTTAAGGGATGGCCCAGAGTCCTTTGTACTGCCCGTGGGATGAATAGTTCTTTTGAAAGCTCCTTGTATTGTCCCTGAATATATTTGTATATAGTTATCATATCCCCTCTTAGACGCCTCTTTTCTAATGTTAAATAAATCTAATTTAGCTAGCCTCTCCTCATAAGTTAGAATGCCCATCCCCTTTATTAATTTGGTGGCTCTTCTCTGCACTCTCTCTAGTTCCATAATGTATTTTCTTAGGATTGGTGCCCAAAATTGTACTCCATATTCAAGGTGTGGTCTTACTAATGCTTTGTAAAGGGGCATAATTATGTCTACTTCCCTTCCATCCATTGCCCGTTTGGTGCAAGATAAGATCTTGTTTGCCTTTGCAGCTACTGCATGACATTGGGCACTATTGCTAAGCCTGCTGTCTACAAGCACTCCTAAATCCTTCTCCATCAAGGATTCCCCCAATATATCTCCATTTAATTTGTAAGTCGCCTTTTTATTCTTGTATCCCAAATGCATAACCTTACATTTATCTGTATTAAACCTCATCTGCCATTTACCTGCCCACGTTTCCAGTCTCTCCAAGTCCTTCTGAAGAGAAATTACATCCTGCTCTGATTCTATTACCTTACACAATTTAGTATCCTCAGCAAAGATGGAGACTTTGCCCTCGATCCCAACCTCAAGGTCATTAATAAACAAGTTTAAAAGCAGGGGTCCCAGTACCGATCCCTGAGGTACTCCACTCACGACTTTAGCCCAACCTGAAAAAGTTCCATTTCTGACAACCCTCTGTTGTCTATCCTTTAACCAGTTTTCAATCTAGGTGCATATATTATTACTGAGTCCAACTTTCTTTATTTTGTACACCAACCTCTTGTGTGAAACCGTATCAAAAGCCTTTGCAAAATCTAAGTAGACCACATCAACAGCATTACCCTGGTCTAGATTCCTACTTACCTCCTCAAAGAAACAAATAAGGTTAGTTTGGCAAGATCTATCCTTCATAAATCCATGCTGACTATTACTAATAATTTTCTTTTCCATTAGGTATTCCTGAATATTATCCCGTATTAAACCTTCAAGTAGTTTCCTTACTATTGAAGTCAGGCTTACAGGTCTGTAATTTCCCGGTTGTGATCTAGCTCCCTTTTTAAATATAGGCACCACATCTGCTTTACGCCAATCTTGTGGTACTGAGCCTGTGGAAATGGAGTCCTTGAATATTAAGTATAATAGTTTTGCTATTACTAAGCTTAACTCCTTGAGAACTCTTGGATGTATGCCATCGGGGCCAGGTGCCTTATTAACTTTAATTTTTTCAAGTCGCTTATGAACTTTTTCCTCAGTTAACCAATTGTTCATTAATATGGAGGTTGTGGGTTCCTCCTGTGGCACTACTATTGAACTTGATTCTTACCTGGGAAACACAGAGGCAAAGAATTTGTTTAATACCTCTGCTTTTTCCTTATCTCCAATAATCTGCCTACCCATCTCACACTGAAAGGGTCCTATATTTTTTTTTCTCATTTTTTTGTTATTACGGTACTTAAAGAATTTTTTAGGGTTGACCTTACTTTCTATTGCAATCCTTTTTTCATTATCCATTTTTGCTAATTTGATTGCCCTTTTGCAATTTTTGTTACATTCCTTATAATTCTGATACGATGTCTCTGTCCCTTCTGACTTAAAGAATCTAAACGCCTTCCTCTTCTTGTCCATTTCTTCCCCTACCTGTTTATTTAGCCACATTGGTTTTGACTTATTTCTTTTATACTTATTACCCAAGGGTATACACTGATAAGTGTGCTTTTCTAACAGTGTTTTAAAGACTGCCCATTTATCTTCTACATTTTTCCCTGCAAAAACATCATCCCATTGTATTACTACTAGATTAGACCTCAGTTTATTAAAATCTGCCTTTCCAAAGTTGAAGGTCTTTGTTGAACCCAAGTAATCTGTTTTTTGATAATTTATTTCAAATGAGACCATGTTATGATCACTGTTTGTTCCAGGACTTGAATATTTGTTATTACTTCTACATTGTTTGATATGACCAAATCCAGAACTGCCCCTCTCCTGGTTCGTTCCTCAATAATTTGGGTCATATAATTGTCTTTAAGCACCACCAAAAACCTGTTCCCTTTTGTTGTAACGCTAATCTCATTGCCCCAGTCTATGTCTGGATAATTAAAATCCCCCATTATGCAAACATGACCCAGTTTTGATGCCTTCTCCATTTGCAAAAGTATTTTAGCTTCCTCAATCTCACTGATATTTGGTGGTTTATAGCATATTCCCACAAACATTTTCTTTATACTTTTACCTCCACTGCTAATTTCTATCCACAAGGTCTCTACATTTTCATCATTCCCTTCATAGACATTATCCCTTTTAATAGGTTTTAGATCCGGTTTAACATATAAACATACTCCACCTCCCCTTCTATTTGGCCGATCCTTCCGAAAAAGAGAATAACCCCCTAAATTAACTGTCCAGTCATGAGTTTCATCCCACCATGTTTCAGTAATGCCTATGATATCATACTGCTCCCTTGCAGCTATTAATTCAAGCTCCCCAATTTTATCTGTTAGGCTTCTTGCATTAGCAAGCATGCATTTCAGGTTTTTTTCAGCCTGTACTATTATCTTATCTGCTCCTTCCTTTCTGCGCCCACTTTGTTTAGTCATTAGAAGTTTTCTAGTATTATCTGTATTTACTATGGGTGTCTCACTGCTTGTCAAACTTGCACTTGCCCCCATTCTACCTCCATACCACCTTGTATCCTCATCTATTCCATTTAGTTCATTATCTGTTTCATTCCCCTCCCCCTCCACCCTAGTTTAAAATCTCCTCCAACCTTTTTAGCATTCTCCCCCCTAGCACAGAAGATCCCTCTTCATTGAGGTGCAATCCGTCCCTAGAATATAGATGGCACCTCTCAGAAAAGGAGTCCCAGCACTCTAAAAACCCAAACCCCTCCTTCCTACACCACTTTCTTAGCCATGCATTAACCTCCCTGATCTCTGACTGTCTCCCTGCGGTAGCGCATGGCACTGGTAGTATTTCAGAAAATTTTAAATAAATAAAGAACAATAAATACATTAAATACATATTGCACTCACCCATGTCTGGCTGCCACGATGAAGGCCATCCTCATCTTCATCACCGTCCATGCCCCCTCCGATGCTGCAAAACATAAACAAGAATAAAAACATCCAATGTAATGTCCCCTATCCCCTTAATCACCATAGTGATTATTAACCACTACAGTCATTAAGGGGTTAACCCACCCTCACCCACCACTCGGGAGGCCTACATACCCTCCCCCACTACCCCCCCCCACCCTGTGAGGCCTAACCACCCTCACCCAATACCCAGCCGGAAGGCCTACCAACATACCCTTGGGACCAATACCCCCTTCCCCCATCCCCAGTACCCACAATAAAAACAATACACAGTCCCACAATAAACATCATTATATTTATTAAATACATAACCCACCCCCTGTGCCCAACCATAAATACATGATTTATTATTTTACATACAGGGTTAATACGGGAGTCCCCGGTGGGCCTGACGGGTCACCTCACAGACCTACAGTAGCCCAGCACCTGGTTTCAAACAGGGTCTAAAAGGCTGCCACCAGGCACCATGATCCACCAGGTAGTCTCCACGGGTCACCGTGGGGAACAATGGGGTCCGCAAGGGTAGGCCCGAGGCTGTCTGGTGGGCCCCGGGTCAGACCCACAGGTGCCTGAGGGGCCTCGGTGCTTCACACGGGGGTCTGGGGGCCCTCGGGTGGTCCCTACAGGTCGGCAGTGCCCCCACAGATGTGGGGCCACCGGTTATTCCCCGCAGGTGTCCCCCATGGACCCGGCAGGCCTTTTACCCATGAGAAGTCCGAGAAGACCTCAGGTGGTCTCCATAGGTCTTCCGCAGACCTGAGGAAACAACCCTGAATGTAAAAATAAATAAACATGACCTATACATTACATACAACAATCCCCCCCCCCCCAACACATACAGTACAATAATGTGCAAAATAACTATTATCCAAATAGGGATAATAGATTATTTGCCCATTATTAAACACATTAAGTAGCATAATACCATATGATGTTAATGTGACGTCATAGGCCTATAAAAGCCTATGTCGTCTCATTTTGAAGGCAGACGCCGAGGAGGACGGACCTCCGGAAGGAAGAAGAGGACCGGGCATGGCAGCAGATGGTAAGAAGACCCCCAGATGACCCCAGAAGAGTCCAGAAGACCCCAGAAGAACAAGAAAGAAGACGGAAGAACACAGATCAAGATCCTGTAGATGTTTTGGATTAAAAAAAAGTCTTAGTTTATTTTGTTATGGTTTGTTATTTAATGGGTTCCTGTTTCTGTGCGTGGATTGGTTGGAGAGCTTGGTGTTCAACGGGAGTCGGTGAGTGGGGCAGCTAATGGTAAGTTAACAAAAGCAATGTATTTTTTTGGAACTTTAACTGTTTTGTGTAATTTATTATATGTGATACAATTTTTTTCAATTCTCATTTCTTACCACTGTATGTATATATGTATGTATGTATGTCTCTATCGATATATACATACAGGGTAAGAAATTATTTGGTTGGAAATGCTTGTTTTGCACTATTTAAATGTATTTTGATATGCTGCTATTGTTAAATATGTGTAATGTAATGTTTCATTAGATAGATCTAATTTTTGGTGTTCTATGCTGTACTTTAGGTCAGGGTGAGGCTTGCTTTGTTATAGTGGTTTTATTTTGAAACTACTATTTTGTCAGATGTTAACTTTTTTGGAGAATGGGTGTGTTTAATGATAAAAATAGTTAATTGTGTAATTGATTTGGATGGTATTTTAATTGTTTTGGGATTTCATTAATTAATGGTAATTTATTTCGCTTGCCTTGCTTGGTTTAAATAGTATACTTATTTGGATTTCATTGTATTTTCTTTGGAATATTTTAGTGTTAACATTGATTGGCAGAGTGTACACGTTGCACAGATTTTATGCATCATGTATACAATATAAATTAAAAGTTTTGATTGGCATTTGATGCTTTTGATTGGCAGATGATAATGATTTTATTAGGAAATAGGATTTTGTTTGACTTTAGCTGATATGGAGAAGTGGTATTTTTATTTATGCATGTTTTACTAAACCCTTAAACATTTCTTTGTATATTGGTTTATCATGTCTCTCTCTCTCTCTTTCTCTCTCTCTCTCTCTCTCTCTCTCTCTCTCGCACATCGTTACATTAAGTAATGTAATGTAATAATTATTATAAGATTAAAAAATACCTTTTAATTGATTACATTACTAAAAAATAAAAAAATAGAATTGGCAAAATAAAGTCCATGACCAATTCTAATAAACAGACAAACTAAATATTAAATACACCAAAATTGAGCAGTATTAAACTATATAAGTTTGTTGTGCCTAATGGGTATATGTTATTTTCTATTAGCGAGAAGTACCAAGGGGAACGTACCCTATCAATAACATACACAACCTAATAATTTAGGCTTATTCCATAGTCTCTTTATTAGGTATATTATTTCATTAACACCCGACTAAATATTAAGTCCGGAGCACAAGATCCCTGAATAGAGAAAAACCCAAAAGGACAACTATTTCCAAAATTTAATTAAAAGAACTGCTAAAACCTCACATACAGTATAGCATATTCACTATCTAGAATCTCTAGATGTGAGATCGCGAACACACATGGAATGCCCTTCCCCTCAATACCCAACTAGCACCCTCTCTGTCCACCTTTAAGACCCACTTTCTTAAAGAAGCATATTAGTAGCAGCGTGGATAATACTATACACATGATAGATGAAGCTTGGCCCCCTGCAGACGTACTTACCACAATGCCCTCCTACTGTCTCTGTACATTCCTCCTTCCTAACAATTAGATTGTAAGCTCCTCGGAGCAGGGACTCCTCTTCCAAAATATTGCTTTGATCAGTGGTATTCACATGATGAGTCAAATTTACATTAGTTCACCTATTTCATTTGATCCACCATACACATACAATGCATTAAGCTACATCAGCATATATATAAATGTGTTAAAAGGTACTTTATATTCATACTCAATGCATACTCAATTAAATTATCACACATCAAAGAGTTAATATTAAGTCACAACTTCATTCAAATTGGACCCGTAAAAAAATGCAAAGCAGAATGCTTAGTATAAGCTCAAACTGTATGCCAAACGCAACTTCAAAGAGGCACGTAAAGTATATGCTTAAACCTTGATGCACGGGTCTGTTGCACCTATCAAGTTATACAGTAGCCTCATATGTTTGTATAGCATTTTATTAACTCACAGCTTAGTTCATATTTCATTAGTATAATTACAACTTGCAGAGGTAAGTATTTAATATAAACTCAACATATTGCAAAGCACAATTTCAGCGAGGCACATATAGTATGTTCTTATGTATCAAGTTATAGCTTTGTTTGTTGATATAGCAAGTATCTATTAATATGACACATTGTATTTCCTACTCATTCGTTACCATTTAGAGTATCCAACCTTCTTTTGGTTTGCTGCCAAACAGATGCTGCCATACATGATTTCAAAACACCACTACAAATCAATGTATCTACCACGTCTCCACATATAAAGGCATGGATCTATGGCCTGCAACATAGTAGCACAATGTATTATTTGTTCGTTTGTCTTAGTTCACTACCAAACAAGCGCTGCCATAGATGGTCACAAAGCACGGCTAAAAATCAATGTATCTACTGTACTGCGTCACCACGTATAAAGGCATGGATCTATGGCCTACATAGTAAGTAACATAATAGCACAATGTGTCATTTGTTCGTTTGTGATATTTCAAACCTGCTGTGTGATCTCAAGTCTGCTGCGATTATACCACCCCATGGAGTGACGTCATGTTGTCCGGTCACCTGACGTACGTTTCGCATATTGTATTGCCGCTTTCTCAAAGGTGTAACCGCCTGAAAGACAGCTGGGGATTTAAAGGTTGGTGGTTGTCATAGAAACAGGATTTCTGTTAACCCCTATCATCGCTGGACAAAATCTGAAAGCACAACTTAGTATGCTCTGTAAGTACATTCATCAAATTAGAGCAGTGGTAGTATGGATAGAGACATTGTATTTGGCTGGCAGTGTGATGTTAACAATGTGATCTTAAATTAAATGACACAAACCAGTAAAATAACAAGGAAACAGGAAATATATACAGTATATATATATACCAGTTTAACGGCATCATTGTTGTCATATTCATTTATGAAAAATCTTGGCTAAAGCTACCTAAGCTATACAGGCATACCCCGCATTAACATACGCAATGGGACCGGAGCATGTATGTAAAGCGAAAATGTACTTAAAGTGAAGCAGTACCTTTTTTCCACTTATCGATGCATGTACTGTACTGCAATCGTCATATACGTGCATAACTGATGTAAATAACACATTTGTAACATGCTCTATAGTCTCCCCGCTTGCGCACAGCTTCGGTACAGGTAGGGAGCCAGTATTGCTGTTCAGGACGTGCTGACAGGCGCATGCGTGAACTGCAGTTTGCCTATTGGGCGACATGTACTTACTCGCGAGTGTACTTAAAGTGAGTGTCCTTAAAGCGGGGTATGCCTGTATATAGCTAAAACTACACAAGGGAATAAATATTGGGGGAATAGATGATAGAGGCCAAATTCCTTTAATATTGTAGTACTGATAATTGGGAGTTGGAGAAATAGACACAGACTGGCTTCAGAAATTTGAAAGCAAGACATTTTCTAAGTCTTACTTTTTGGGGCCAAGTTCTGAGAAGAGAACGTAGTGGTCGGAGCTGAAAGTTCAAGCCAAAAAGAGTACCAGGACGTTTGGTACTATCTGCCGGTCAAGGAATATGGCATCTACGGAAGAGATACAGTGGTGGCATCAGGAACTTCATGCCGATTTGAGTTCCAGGACTTTTCGGGCTAAGTGCCGGTCAACCTAAAGACTTTGTTTTATGGACTGTTTCACCTAGGAAAGGCTAGTTTTGCCTTCCAGACCCCCCAGTAAGTATGTTTTCTCTTGTATTTTGTAATCCACTCTGTGTACGTCTGTTTAAATGGAATAAATTACAATTTGTTTTACTATTTATATAAAGGTGTAAATGCCTGGTCTCCCGTGAAAGGCTTATTTACAGGTGGTAGCGGTGGGATCATTCATCCTACTTTTAAAATCCTGCAGGGTCTTCTTACATAGAAAGAAACTCATAGATTGTGAGCTCTCAAACCCAGTGGTAATGTACATACGTTTTACAAAGCAAAGAAAGCACAGGTTCTCATTTGTCACTTAGTTAAGTGCCACCAGGCGAAAATGGACAGACAGTCAGGTCAGATAGGTCCCGGTCATGGGGCCGAACCAGAATTGTTTCCTGGTGTGAGAGCAATGGCTTACCAACAGACAACCAAAAACATTGCTTGAGGTGGACTTGGAGAATCTGAGGGAGGGATACATTGGCTGTACATGAAATGTATGTGATTGTGCAACTACAGTATAAAGAATGTATGTGTTTTACCTTTCCATGAGTGCTAACCAGTGGAGATTCACAGGCTATGAGTTTCAAGGGTGGTTTTGCGGTAAAAGTGTTGTCACATTGTGTCTAGGTAGACAAGGCCAAGATTTGCTGGCGACCCCAAAAATGTATCCGGGAATCAAGTCAGGTTCCAGGGGACATATAGGCACAGACCTCTGGTCAAAATCCTCCCTTTAAAACAGTTATGCGACTCACCACCAAGTTCCCTGCTTCAGCACAGACCAGAAAGGTAAAGGGGATATAGGGATGTGAGGAGTCCTTGACACAGTCAAGAGGTCCCTTGGTTAAGGTGGATACTCATTTAATGCCTGGGTCACCTAGAAGCAGTATAGGGTGTGACTCACCACTAAGTTCCCTGCTTCAGCAAAACCCAGAAATGTAAATGGGGCATAGGGATGCGAGGTGTCCCTGAAACAGTCAAGAGGTCCCGAGGTTAATGGGGATACCCAGTAATTGCCCAGGTCATCCAGAACAGTATAAGGGTTCTGGGGGTACTCCAATCAGCTACAAGATTGGGAGGGAACTTTTAAAAGTCCAGTCCTAGTATTGAATAGTGTGGGGAATATGGCTAGTAAGAAATAACATACAGCTTCTTATTCTATTTCCCATAACCAAAAGACTTAGGATATTTTTAAAGTGTATATTTTATTGAACAGTGTGTTTTAAAACATATGATTGTGCACAGTATAATGAGCTGGGTCTCTCAGACAGTGCCACTGTGTCTACTCATAAAGTGGGGATCAAAAGCCAGAGAGGAAGTCTGAGGTGCCAAAAACATTTGGACAGGAGAGAAGAAGTCAAGTACTCATGTCCTCAGATCAATGGATTGTAACGCTCGGCCTGCCCACAAGCCAGACGAGACCCCGGGACTGAGGTGGAAAGGAGAAATACCACACACCTAACAGTAAACGGGGGCACGGCCGGAGTGTGTACTTGCCAACTCCAGCGTAGAAGGGTAAAGTCCGTAAGCCAATGGTCAAGGTGTAGGGAGAGCAGCGTGGTAGAGTGTCCGTAAGCCTGGGTCGTGGAGCGGAGAGAGCAGCGTAGTAGGGGTCCGTAAGCCGAGTCCAAGGGATATAGAAGACTGCAAGGTAGAGAGTAAAAAGCCAAAACCAAGGGTTCCAGAGAGCGGTGTGATAGAAGTCCAAAGCCAAAGGTCAAAATCCAGGGATGTCAGCAGAGAATCCAGGGACAGGAACAGGGATTGCAACTCAAGAGAGCCAAGCAGAAGCAGACAGCACCAAGGTACAGAAGCTATGCAGAGAAATGTGGTAATGGTGAGGGGAGACTAAATAGTGGGCTGGGACCTATCAGGGGAAAGGGAGGAACGGAGGTGTGGCCCAAGGGAAGCCCTGATAGGGGAGAAGAGTCTGGGGGGCGGACCTGGTGGAGCAGGGGCAGGAAAGCGCGCCGATGCGCTCGCCGCACTGGAGGAGGCGGGATCAGGCTCCTGGGAAGCCTGGGTCCGCGCGCACCCGTAAGGGTGACATCACCTGTGACAAGATAAAAATCATCTTCCCATTTTTGGTCTTTAAGAGTTCTTATAAAGTCTGTCGTGTCTCTAATATAAGATTTTTGATTCTTAGCATAGTCTTGAAGAAAAAAATCAACATAGGCTGATAGGTTCGAAGTGAGGGAATCAATCCCTGCTATAATGGGTCTTCCCGGGGGGGTTTGTAGGGCACTTATGCAATTTAGGTAAATAATAGAAGATCGGTAATATTGGATTTTTTTGGTTCAAGAAATCAAATTCTTTATCATCCAATATACTATCCATTTTTCCTCTATTTAAAAGTACCTGTAATTCTTTTTGGTATTGAATTGTGGGATCTCTAGGGAGTTTACAGTATGTTATTGTATCACCTAAGATTCTCTCAGATTCTTTTATATAATCTTCTCTATTTAAAATAACTACCCCTCCCCCTTATCAGCTTGTTTTAAAACTTTTTCTCTATCTTCTGTTAGCACTTTTAGTGCCTCCCTTTCTGATTAAGAAAGATTATTATTAAAAGGTGAATTCTTCGCAGTCAATTTTTCAAAATCTTTTATCACTAGCTCGGAAAACACCTCCAAGTTCCTCCCCTTACAATGTCCGGGATAGAACTTAGATGGTGCCTTAAGGCCAGAGTGAATAATCTGTTTATTTATATCAGGTTTCGGGAGACTCATTGTATCTTTTTTTATATTATCGTTAGTCCTAATTTCCACTTCTTTTGATTTAAAATATCGCTTAAGGGTCAATTTTCGTAGAAATTTTTGAGCATCAACAAACAGGCCAAAATTATTTGGACCTGCAGTTGGTGCAAATTTGAATCCCTTTGAAATTATATTTTTCTCTGGCGAAGTTAAAATTCTAGAACTTAGATTAAAAATATTTTGTGTGTTGATTATTTTCTTGGTATTTTTCTCATTTCCTTTTCTTCTCTTTCCTCGTTTTCCTCATTTTTCACTCTTTTTGGAATACTTTTTTCCTGATGAGGATTCTGTTTCCCTCAATGGGTAAAACCTGTTGGAGGACCCCCCTTCCCCTAAAATATGATCACTTTTATTTGTTGAATATTTGGAGAAAATTTGTTCTCTTTTTTCTTCTTCCCTAGTCGTAACTCTATGTGTATTATTACTTTCCTCATCAGAATCTTCACTATCACTCCTTTTCTCATTCTCTCTATGTGGGTTAGATTTTGGAGGCCTTGAGGGAGACCTTTTGCGTTCAGACCTCCAATTTCCCCTTTCTGGAGCATGGTGGCTTTTTTTAAAATAATTATTAGCCTTGTGATAGTTTCCTTTTCCCTTTTTTTCTATATATTTATCTGTTTTTTCATTTAAGGGATTTTTTGAGGGAATTAGAGTTTTTGATTCTTGTGAGTCAATTTTTACTTATTTTTTGGTGACAAAAATTTGCTTTTGGTTGGGTATTATCTTACGAGGTGGACCATCCTTGTAATCTTCCTCATCTCTATTAAATTTTTGTACTTTGAGAGAAATATTTTCTTCTTCTAATTTATCTAACTTTGATTGAAGTGCTTTATCCTTTTCTCTAAACAATGCTGTTTGTTCTAGATCTCCTATCCTCTCTTTGCTTTCATTGATCTCTTTATCAATTTGTAGTAAATGTTTTTTTGTTGTTCAATTACCAGATCAATTAGGTCTTGTGAACCCTTCTCCAACACTTGATACCATTTATATAGAAATTCTTTGTCACCAAGATACATTGATGGGGTTTTCTTTAATCTAAGACCCCTAGGTCTCGACCTCCTCATCTGTCTGTCGGAGGCCCGACCCGCATCCTTTCTGTCTTGTACCTGGGTCAGCCCCATTTTATATGTGGGGGTTTCATTCTGTTGGTTGAGTCAGCCATGGTTCCCAAACTTTATAAAAGGATGTTGTTGTTCTTTTCAGGAATGCTGAGAGTTTTTCCATCAACATTACCTCATGGATTCTTTTCTTTATTGTTTGCTTGGGGGGTGATACCTTCTTCCATGAGCGGCCACCGCACATCTAGCCGCTGTGAGAATAAAGGAGACTAATTTTCTTATTGGGCGGTCAATGTTCTCTATTGGCCTGGCCAATAAGTAGGTCAGCGGATCAATGGGTATTGTGAGGTCTGTGACCTCTTTTATTATGGATTGTATGGTTAACCAATATTTCGGAATTTCTGGGCATGACCACCAGATGTGGGCCATGTCTTCCTTTTGTCCGCAGCCTCTCCAGCATAGATCGGAGGCCAGAGGGTAAATTTGTCTTATTCTGACTGGGGTAAGATACAGTATTTTATACAAGGTGAAACAGTATTTTATAAATGTTTTCCTTAATTGTGGTGCATATGGAAGTTCCTGAGGCTGATTCCCAAATTCTTTCCCAGTCCTCTCTGTCAATAACTATATTCAATTCAGATTCCCATTTGAGCATGTAATCATGGGTGGGGGCATCTGTCGCCTTCTCCAATTCTGCGTAAATTTGCGTTATGAGACCTTTTTGATGAGCCTACACAGCACAGCCTTTTTGATGAGCCTACACAGCCTTTCAAAACTAGTGAGAGGGGGAAATTCCAATGTGGGGATAGATTTTGGATAAAGTGTCGAATCTGAAGGTATTTGAACACATTTAGTTCTGTCATTTCATATTTGTTTTGTAGTCTTTGGTAGCTCAGAAACTGCCCTAAGCTCAGCAAGTCGGCAATTGCTCTGATATTTTTTGCTTTGAATTGGTCAAATTGTCTGAGTTCACAACCATGTGGGAATTTAGGGTTTTTGAAAATTGGAATGAGTTGGGAGTTAGCGGTTCTGAGCTTGTATTTAAATTTGGACTTCATCCAAATCTCCCACGTACAGCCGCGGCCCCGTTTATTCTCCAACATCTCCGATTTTTTTCGGGAATTTGTTCCGACACCGCACTTCACCACGTTCATGCCGCATTCTGACCGCATTCTGACCGCATTCTGACCGCATTAATACCCCATTCATGTTGCATTCACACCCGCGGTTGATGTGTTTATTGATAATGGTTCGGATTTAATTGGTTGCAATTCTTCGCGTATCCGCCAGATAGCAGATATTCATGAATTGAAATGCGCATGCGCTTCAGTAATGTGTCGACTTGCAGGTGTTTAAAAAAATACCACAGTGGTCTATTGTAAATTGACCTTGGTACTGAAGAAGTTACAATAATGTATCAATTTAGGCTTTTCATATGAAAGAAAATACATGCACAGTGTCTGCTTTTGTTTTATTGTCCTGAGAGTCCCGACATGAGTGCACAACTGCAGTCCGTGTTCCAAAAACCCGACAGAACGTACGCTTATTTAATATGGGCTGCGATCAATGCAACAGATGATAAGATGGCAAAAGTTGGTCAAATTTATCAGTATTTTATCGAAAACTATGACTTTTACAAATTTTCACTAGATGCTCATGTGTGGAAGCGTGCAATAAGGAAAAAGTTATGTATTGATCCATGTTTTTTTCGTATTGATCCCGATGTTATTGGAGGGTATTGGTGTGTATCACCGGGTTTTTCCCGTATCTATGATCATGGAGACTTCAAAAGGCGAAAGGTCATGTTAAAAAAAACTAAGAAACGTCAGTCGCAGGCAAGCAATACGCCAGCACCGGCTTCCAATAACGGTCCGACCGTCAGTGAAAACCTGGTGACCGACAACCCTTGCTGTCTGTCCCCGCCCGAATACCTGCAGCCTGAGCCGGATTTCGCATACAGATTCCAGCAAGCTTGCATGTACCTAAACGATTTCCAGCCTCATCAGCTGACTACAGGTGTAGTAGTCCCGCTGTCACCTGTCAACTACGTGTATAATCAAGAATACGGGACTGGCAGTGGCTCGGCGCCAGCTGATTGGCAAAGTCTATGGTGAGTAATGTTGCCGTATTTTATTCTGTTTTTGAAATATCAATATCAATGCACAGTCAAGCGATTCTCCTGTAAGCAATATAATTGGCTGAGCAGCTTCTACAGTAGATACTGCACAATTGGTGGAAAGCTAGGCGCATGCGCATTGGAACCTTCTTGAAATGCATATGCGTGTCATCACATCTACAGTAGGCGCATGCGCATGTGAACAGGAGACGCCCCCCGAGAGAATTATTGGTGGGACTGACTGTGGGAAGTTCTTTAGGGGGCTGACTGACCATTACAGTAAAACTTGTACTTTTGTTTTTCCTCAGAAAAGAAAACTTTGTCATCTCATCTGGAAAACGGCACATGGAGGGATTTCGATGGATAATATCGCTTTGTGTAACAATGCCTGCACATTGCTGAATCGGATTTAAAAACCACGTACCGGAGTCTACAGTTTAGTGGCCGTTGTTATTGATTAGGATAGAATACTGTAACTGAGAGCTTCATAGAAAACCTGAAACAGTACAGCAGGCCTGCACAACATACGGCCCGTGGGCCGCATGAGGCCCGCCTGGCCTCTCTGTGTGGCCCGCGATGACTCCGGCCGGCACCAGTTAATTAAATAATTTTAAAAAAAAAGTTTAAAAAAATGGCAGCGATTTCCCAAACCCCCTCCCCCCCTGGGTTTTGCCGTGCGCGAGTCGGCGGCGGTGCACGGGGCCAGCAGAATGAGGAGGATGCGGCAGCCGTGAGTATTTTTTTTTCAATAGCTGGATGCCGCGGGGCGGGGTTTTAGAGTAGAAGGGATTGGTTGGAGATCATAGCATGCCGGGGGGCGGGGCTTAAGTACTGGGGAGAGGATGTGCTGAGCTAAGAGGTGTATGTGTGTGTAACGGGCTGCTGCAGGGGGGAGTGAAAAATGGGCTGCTGCAGGGGGGGGAGTGAAAAACGGGCTGCTGCAGGGGGGGTGGGAGTGAAAAACATGCTGCTGCAGGGGGGGGTGGGACTGAAAAACGGGCTGCTGCAGGGGGGGAGGGAAAAATGGGCTGCTGCAGGGGGGGTTGGAAAAATGGGCTGCTGCAGGGGGGGTGGGAGTGAAAAACGGGCTTCTGCAGGGGGGGGGGGTGGTGGGAGTGAAAACGGGCTGCTGCAGGGGTGGGTGGGAGTGAAAAACGGGCTGCTGTAGGGGGGGAGTGAAAAACGGGCTGCTGCAGGGGGGGTGGGAGTGAAAAACGGGCTGCTGCAGGGGGGGGGGGGGTGGGAGTGAAAAACGGGCTGCTGCAGGGGAGGGGAGGGGGTGGGAGTGAAAAATGGGCTGCTGCAGGGGGGGTGGGAGTGAAAAATGGGCTGCTGCAGGGGTGGGGGTGTAAAACGGGCTGCTGGTGGGGTGGGGCAAACGGGCTGCTGTGGGGTGGGGGCAAATGGAGTGGTGTGGTTTGGGGAGAAGGGGTGGGGATAGAAGGGGTGGGGGGAGAATGGGGAGAGAGATGAAGCAGAAGGGAGAGAGGAGGCAGAAGGGAGAGAGAGGGGGGGAGAAGGGAGAGAGGGGGGGCAGAAGGGAGAGAGAGGGGGGAGAAGGGAGAGAGAGGGTGGAGAAGGGAGAGAGAGGGGGGGTGAAGGGAGAGGGAGGGGGGAGGTATGAGGAGGGGAGGGGTGAGGTATGAGGAGGGGGAGATGTAATGTTTTTTTCTGTATCACAATAAGAAAACAGTTAAGTAAATGTTGCGCGCTAAAAGATATTTTTTCATGGTAGGTGCGCTATGGGTTCGGGTGGGGGGCGCTGCTCCTTTCATTTGTCCCGGGCCCCATGATTTCTGTTGGCGGCCCTATGGGTGATGTGAGGTGCAGGGGGGGAGAGGGTGATGGGTGATGTGAGGTGCAGGGGGGGAGGGTGATGGGTGATGGGAGGTGCAGGGGGGGAGAGGGTGATGGGTGATGTGAGGTGCAGGGGGGGAGGGTGATGTGAGGTGCAGGGGGGAGAGGGTGATGGGTGATGTGAGGTGCAGGGGGGAGAGGGTGATGGGAGGTGCAGGGGGTGATTGGAGGTGCAGGGGGGGGGGTCATTGGAGGTGCAATGGGGTGATTTGAGGGGCATGGGGTGATTTGAGGTACAAGGGGGGTGATTTGAGGTACAAGGGGTGTGATTTGAGGTGCAAGGGGGTGATTTGAGGTGCAAAGGTGGTGATTTGAGGTGCAGGGGGGGTCATTGGAGGTGCAAGGGGGGTGATTTGAGGTGTATGGGGGGGTGATTTGAGGTGCATGGGGGGTGATTTGAGGTGCAAGGGGTGTGATTTGAGGTGCAAGGGGGGAGAGTGATGTGAGGTGCAAGGGGGAGAGTGATGTGAGGTGCAAGAGGGGAGAGTGATGTGAGGTGCAAGGGGGGAGAGTGATGTGAGGTGCAAGGGGGGAGAGTGATGTGAGGTGCAAGGGGGAGAGTGATGTGAGGTGCAGGGGGGAGAGTGATGTGAGGTGCAAGGGTGAGAGCGATGTGAGGTGCAAGGGGGAGAGGGATGTGAGGTGCAGGGGGGTGTGTGATGTGTGTGCTGTGCAGGGGGTTATTGTGTGTTTGATGTGGAGGGGGAGTATTATGTGTGTGGGTGAGGGGGAGAGATGGGGGTATGAGAGATAGATGGGGAGTATCGCAAAGGTTGATAGTGAGGGGTTCTGGGGGAGATATGAGGATGATGATGAAAGGTGCTGGGGGAGATATGAGGATGATGAGGGGTGCTGGGGGAGATATGATGATGATGATGATGATGATGATGATGATGATGATGATGATGATGATGATGATGATGATGATGATGATGATGATGATGATGATGATGAGGTGCTGGAGGTGAGATGATGATGATGGTGATGATGATGATTTTACCCGTGCGGACCAATTTTTTTTCCTTGGAGCAGTTCGGCCATTCTCACTTTACGAGTTGTGCAGGCCTGCAGTACAGTATGCTGTTGTTTACCGACCGTATAAAATATTTTTTTTATATATACTGTATAATAAACCCGAAAAATAAAAAGTATGCTTTTTTCTACATGTATTCCTTTACATATGTGTATTCTATACCCGTACAGCATGTATTGTTTTAATACTCTTGTGATGTACAGTACAGTACTGAGCATGCCTACAGTATACGGTATACAGTATACAGTATGCCTGGACAGTACTGTACTGTATGTTCTAGAAACACTGTATTTTGTTACAGTATTAAAGGAGACAATGGAACAATTTAAAACAAATCAACATTTTCTTTTATTGGTGGAGTAAGTACAAAAACATTTATTTACAAATAAAATTTAAAAACATTTTAAGTGTACAGCAATTCAAAACATTAACAGGTGTATGGTTTACATCTAGTGAAAACATTTATGTACAGCACAACAGTATGGTGTTATTAAAAAGAATTCTTTATTCATAAAATTTAAAAACGCAAAATCTCCTTTATTAAAGTACAGAAAGTCAAAACATGTACAGCACAACAGTATGGTGTTATTAAAAAAAAATCTTTATTCATAAAATTTAAAAAACGCAACATGTCCTTTATTAAAGTACAGAAAGTCAAAACATTTACAAAAACATTTACAAAAAACAAACAACAGTTGAACAGTCACGCAAATTCGATCCCCACCAGATTGTCATTCCAGGGCCGATGCCTTGTATGGCGCAAAATGCCATTAATGGAATCTCGAACGATTTTCATTAAAGGATCTGAAATTGAAAAATAGCGCCGCAATTCCTCCACAATAGTCCTTCTTAAATTTTCAGGAAGCGCCCTTTTTTCGCGATTTCCTTCGTAGTTTACATTGTTGGCCCACCCTAAGTACACCAAGTAGGACACGTGGTGCTTAAAAATTAACATGCCATACTTCTGGGGTAAACCAGCACTCATCACCCTATACTTCTCCCTGAGTGCCGGTGGCAGCTCGCGCAGGATGATGTCGGGCACCGTATCGATGCAAGCGTATGTAGGTTGGGTTCTGGGAGCGGGTGTTCTTCTGGGAGCGGGTGTACTTGTGGCAACAATCCAAAGCACACCGCGTCAACAGCGCATATTCTTGAGCGCGTTATCAACTGGGTGAAGACGCCAGCGGAGTAAGTGCGGTAACCGTGTCATTTTTTTCCCACTGTTTTTACTGTGTACTGTATCTCTTTAGCTATTTGTCCTTTTATTCCCCGTCACTCCAATGACAGATCGCCAGACTTCAATCCTATTGAAATGGCCTGGCATCAGCTGAAGGACCATATCCGAAAAGTCGTGAAACCCTCCAAAAAGGATGAGTTGGCACAAGGCATAATGAGTTTTTGGAACGATGTACTCACCGTGGAACGATGCAATAAATATATTGACCATATTGCGACTGTGTTGCCCATTGTGATCGCGCGTAATGGGCAAGCATCAGGAAGGTAGCATGGTATAGTACTGTACTGTAGTATTGTAAGTACAGTATGATATAGGTAAGTATGGCACAGATTTCCTTTTCCCTGAGAGAGTAGCACTAGCCATCTGGTTACAAAGTATTTAACAGTAGTCACAGTATACAGTAGTTCCAGTATAGACTAGTTTGACAGTACTAACTGCATACTGTAGTCCAATATGGAGTAACTATACAGTACACAATGGCATAATATGCACCTAACTGCTCAATTTTTTTCTTTCCTGAGAGAGCAGCACCAGCAATCTGGTTGCAAAGTATTTAACAGAAGTTAGAGTATACAGTAGTTCCAGTATAGACTAGTTTGACAGTACTATACAGCACACAATGCCATAATACAGTATGCACATAACTGCACTAATTTTTTGTTTTCTTGTGTTTTCAGAAAAAAAGGATGGACTTGGGGAGAGGGGGGTATCATGTAAAGTTTGTGAACTGTTTGTACAGTTAAGTGTATATAAACTGCAGTCATGATGTACACAAAACCTCCCCTCTCTCAATGAACTACAGTACTGTACTGTACACAGAATGAGGAAGAAGATAAAGACGGAAAAATGTATATTATTATATCTATATTATTATATATTGTATATTATTAATTAATATTAATATCAATGTGAATTATTCATGATTATCCACCGGCCCTCAATTTTCATCTGACAGAAGTACTGAATAAAGACTGCATTTTGTATTATTCATGATTATTTGTATATTTGTATTTTTGGTTCCTGATAAAATAAAATAAATATTCCTTTACATTCATGATAATCATAATCATTGACCCCCCGCCCCCCCACACCTACACCAAAGAAAAAGAAAGAATGACAAAAAGTGGTAATTTACTGCATCAACATGAATCAGATTATGGTTTTTTTAACTCTCAATTTCACAGTGATGTGCAAATCAGATTTACATATCAAATTCGAGAAGGGATTATCACAAGCGGTACCGTAAACAAAGCCTCAGAGGGTTGGGGGGGGGGGGGGTGGATGGGTGAGTCATGCGCTGTAATCATCAGTTATCTCCCATCCCAAAGAGGATTACAGAGAGGTGACTCAAAGCCAACAATAGGAAAATTAGACACGCAGGCACAGAGAGGTGATGCTCAGCTAGGGACGGACGATTAAAAACACAATGACAAGCTTTAGAAACGGAATGGTTCTGGAGAGGTGTCTGTCGATAAGAGGTTCAAATCCTTGAACGAGCCTTGTGTGTGTGCGTGGGGGAGGGGGGTACAGGGTACAGCTGCATGAAGGATTAGCTGTACTGCAGTTCAAAGAAATGACATGTTTTCAAAAGGCAGGTCATCATAATAATTTGATTCCTACACCCCCAAATACATAAAAAGCACACAAATCAACCATGTGCAGTCAAATGCACAGTGTCGCATTCAAAAGCTACAGCACAGATTGAATATCGTAATATCAAGATGGTTTAGGCAGGCTTGTGGAGAAAATAAAAAAAAAAAATGAGGAGAATTTTTTTTTTTGGTCACTCACAGTCACGCCTGTATGCCCGCAGACCAAGCTAGACCCCAGTACTGAGGTGGGAATGGTATGATACCACACACCCACAGCAGTGAGAGCAAGCCCGGAGTGTGGTATAGCGTTGCTGGGCCTGTTGAAAGAGTGGTTAGCATATACTTGCAACGCTTGGGAGTGTCCGTGAGAATAGTCGTGTCCGTTTGCCAATGTTAGGGGGATCCAGAGAGTAGAGTCGTCAGAGAGCAAGCCAGGTCCTAGGAAGCCAGAGGCCAGTGAAGTCGTATGCGTAGCAGGGTTCAAGGGGTAACCAGAGAGCAGAGTAGTCCAGGGAGAGCAGGGGTAAAAAGCCAGGGAAATCCAAAGTAAACAGGAGCAGGTATTCACAGGAGCACAGAGGGAGCACAGCATAGGACAGGTAACATACAGGGAAACAGGAACTATGCAGAGCGAGGAAGAGGTGGACAGACAGGGATTATAAAGGGAAGTGCACCAATGGTAGAGAGGGGAGGAGTAGAGAGAGAAGTGGGAGAAGCAGGAGATAGGTCAGAGAGAGAAGAGGAGGAGACAGAAGAGGCAGTCATGGGAATGGCCTGAACAGCTTGGGAGGCGGAGACAGGGAAATCATGATAAGGAGAGTCTGTGCGCGCGGCCCCTGTAAGCTGGGGATGCGCGCGCACAGACTGCAACACAGGCGCGGCCCGCACGGAGCAGGGAAAGGCAGCAGGAGGGGGACGGAGCCAAGCAGAGGGAAACGCGGGCGAGGCCTGTGCCCGTGCGATGGCCCGCAAGGGCAGAGAGGAGCATGCACGCGCGTCCCCAGTGGGCTGAGGGGGCGCGCGCACCGGACGCGTCACTAGGCGCGCGGAACGCCGCGCTGCGGCACCACAGGCGGCGGAGGTAACGGGACAGATGGCACCACAGGGGAAGGTAAGGGAGCTACCGCGGGGGAGAGGGAGCGGGAAGGATTATGGCAGGGACTGTGGGAAGGAATCTCCTGAGTCGTCACACTCATTCTTGAACTTCGCAAGCAAGCAGTGGTGAAGTTACAGACGCATGCACAGTAATCATCAGCTATGTACTGTAGCTCCCATCCCAAAGAGGATTACACGCAGGCGCAGAGAGGTGATGCTCGGCTAGGGATGGACGATTTAAAACACAATGACAAGCTTTAGAAACGGAATGGTTCTGGAGAGGTGTCTGTCGATAAGAGGTTCAAATCTTTGAGCGAGCCTTGTGTGTGTGCGTGGAGGAGGGGGGTACAGGGTACAGCCGCATGAAGGATTAGCTGTACTGCAGTTCAAAGAAATGACATATTTTCAAAAGGCAGGTCATAATAATTTGATCCCCACCCCCCCAAATACTTAAAAAGCACACAAATCAACCATGTGCAGTCAAACGCACAGTGTCGCAGTCAAAAGCTACAGCACAGATTGAATATCGTAATATCAAGATGGTTTAGGCAGTCTTGTGGAAAAAAAAATGAGGAGAATTTTTTTTTTTTGGTCACTCACTTTTGAACTTCTCAAGCAAGCAGTGGTGAAGTTACAGTTACAGACGCATGCGCAGTAATCATCAGCTATCAAGCAGGATTGTGATTGAAACCAGAAAGACACACATTCAAAGGAATGGTGTGGGAGAGGTGTACTGCACTGTAGATAAGATAAGAAGTTGAAATACTGCAGTGCAGTAAATTATCCTGTGTGTGTGCGGGGGCGAGCGAGGTGAGAGCGCTGTATATGCCGAAATGTGATACTGTTACAGCACAGTACACTCCTATGCGTTTCAACAATTTTCAAATGAGACATACAGCACTGCACATGCATGTATAAATATGCAAATTTACAATAACTGTGCAGGCACACGCTGACTGTGTACTGACGTACAGTAGGTTGAACTGCTAAAGTATTAGACTTTGAAGACTCGCGAACGCCGCCCTGAGATTTTAGACAGTATTGCTAATACATGTATTACATAAAATGCTAATACATATTACGAGCGCTAAAATACCTCAATATACTCCGGAAAAAAAAAACATACTGCATCTGCCCGTGGTTATCAAAGTTGCGCCGCGACGGCCGCACTAGGGTAAAGGCGGCCGCCACTGTATGCCTCATTGGTCCTAGTTTAAATTTACTAGTTTGCATATCTCCTCTGTTCAGGGACCAAAGGTATGCTGGCAGAGAAGGCGTGCCGGCGTATTGTGATTCTATATCTAACCAGCAATATTGGTCTGGGTCTGCATTCCAAACTACTGCCTGTCATAGCTGGGTGGCTTGATCTTATGATCTTATGATGTCTGGGACTCCAAGACCTCCTCTCCCCCTTGATGAAAGTAAAACTGACCTAGCAGTCCTGGGTTTTTTACCCTGCCAAATAAAATGAAATATTTGTTTCTGGATATTTTTCAATTTTGAGCCAGGGATGTGGACCGGGAGGGTCTGGAAATAATATAACAATCTGGGGAGTATGCTCATTTTAACCGAGATCATTCTCCCGATCCATGATATTTGGTAGCCTTCCCATTTATCTAGGTCATGTTTGATTTTTCGAAATAGGGCCGGGTAGTTGTGTTGGTATGGGGATTGGTAGTTCCTCGATACATTTACTCCCAAGTATTTGATATATGAGGAGCTCCATCGATAATTAAAATTTAACTTGAGCAATTTCACCTCTGGCTCTGGCAGGTTTAGTTTTAACGCTTCAGATTTGTCACTATTGATTTTGTATCCTGATATTTTACCGAAGTCGATAAGTTCTTTTTGGAGATTGGGGAGGGAAATTTGGGGTTTGGAGAGCGTTAGGATTATATCGTCTGCGAACAGAGATATCTTATATTGTTTATGTCCAATTTCTATTCCTTGGATGTCCACATTATCTCGAATTTTGGACGCCAGGGGTTCTATGGTCAGTGTAAAGAGGAGAGGGGATAGGGGGCATCCTTGTCTTGTGCCATTTTTAATATTGAATCTCTGCAGGCTACCCCCTGGTAGTTTTACCATTGCTGATGGGTCTTGATAGAGTCTACGGACACCCTCCAGGTATGCGTCTTTAAAGCCAAATTTACGTAGGGTATTATCTAGAAATAACCAATCAATTCTATCGAACGCCTTCTCTGCGTCTAGGCTTAACAGTATTGCCTTGGTTCCTGTGAGGTGCACATGTTCTATTATATTGATTATCTTACGAGTGTTGTCTGAGGCTTGTCTGCCTGCGACAAACCCCACTTGGTCTATATTTATAAGTCTCGGTAAGATAGGATTCAACCTATTGGCTAAAATTTTACTATATAATTTGAGGTCATTGTTCAGGAGGGAGATTGAACGGTTGCTTCCACATTGCATCGAGTCTCTTACATCTTTATATATAATAGCTAGATTGGCTAGGGAAATTGAGGTAGGGATTGAGTTCCCTTCCATAAAAAAGTTAAACATTTTTTTTTTTTAACGTATATTTTTTTATTTTTCAGGAAACATGGTAACATAAAAAGGGGGGAAGGAAATGAGGAGGAGGGGGGTACAGAAAATTAAAGGGTTGTGGGGTGGGAGGGGGTAGGGCGGTGGGGTAACATCCATCACTGGCTTCATGCAGGAAGCAAACATTCCATAATACTTGTTGCATCCTATGCTAGGTCTAGATCTACCTAACCATTAGTAGTTGTTTCTGGTTTCCTTTCTATTTTATGGTTCCTATTGGGTTCTTCCATATATAAGTCTCCCAGGGGTCCCATGTTGTCAAGAAGGTGCTGTATCTGTCGTGTATTAGGCTTGTAAGTCTCTCCATCGTCATTATATAATTTATCTTGTGTAATACCTCATTGATCGGGGGGGGGGGGGGGGTCGTTCTGTTTCCAATGTCTTGCGATTAGAGTTTTGGCTGCGGAGAGAGGATCTGCGTTATCAAAAAGTCTAATTTTTTCTTAAGTCCCTCGGTCGGCTTTAGTAGGAGCACTGTTTCTATATCCCATGTTAGCTCCACCCCTGTTGCCCCTTCTATTAGGCGTCTAATTCTTCCCCAGAATAGAATGATTTTGGGGCAGGACCACCATATATGTTTAAATGTACCTATTTGGCCGCAATTGCGCCAGCACATAGGGGAGGTTAGCGGAAAAAAGGAATGGAGGCGAGCTGGTGTGTAGTACCACCTGTGTAGGACTTTCAGGTTTGTTTCCCTGATCAGGGAACATTGGGAGGCTTTAGCTATCCTTTCGTGGATTTCTACCCAGTCCTCTTCCTCTAGGGGGTTTCCTATATCGTGTTCCCAGTCTAGGATATTTTTGCTTGTTTGGTCATCATATTGTTTCAAGAGTGTCTGATAGAGTTGGGCAATCGTCCCTTTATTGTATTGACCTCTTTGGAACAGGCTCTCAAAGTTGGTGAGTGGTCTGTTCCAAGTGTCACTTGGTTGAATTGAGGAGACATAGTGGATCAGTTGTATGTATTGGAATATTTGTGTGGTTGGGATATTGTATTCCTCTCTTATTCCTATGAATGATTTAACTCTTCCTCCTTGCTGCATGTCTCCTAACTTAGAGAGCCCTTTCTCATCCCATTGCTTAAAGATATTTGAGTTGTGAGCTGGTGTAAATTCGGGGTTGGATCCAATGGGTGTTAGGGGTGAGGGGATGGAGGAGATCTGCCTGTGTTTGCAGTTTTTATCCCAGATGTTTAGGGAATGCAGTAAGACTGGGTGGGCTCTATAGGCTATTTGCCTGTTCCCCTTTTTTGAAGTGAAACTTCTTTAGTGGCACCTATTCTGATGGGGTAAAACGGGAGAGATGGGGGACAAATGTGAAACGGAAGTGACGTCATGGCTCCCCCATCCCTCCAACCCACATGCCTGCTGTGACATGCGGCGCCGGTGGCAATAGCCGCCGGCACCGCTCCTAACAGCCACCGTTCCCCCCACGTATCGCTGCCGGCACCGCTCCTAACGGCCGCCGTTAACCCCACACGTCCGCTGCCATGGGTGTACAAATATGGCTGGTGCAGAGCTTCCGGTGCTGCGGGTGTGGGTGTAGTTAGATGGCGGAAGCCCCGCAAGTCCTCCGGCTGTTCAGCCTCTCTCCTCCCTAACTACGCTTCCCCTGCCATGTGTCCCGCTGACTGAGCGCCGCCGGGGCCGGAGGAGGAGAGCCGCCATTCCCCCCACACGTCCACACAGACATGGGAGGTTGAGGCGCATGCCAGGAAGCTATCTGCATCCGTTGATGCGAGGCAGCGCATGCGCAGAGTCGCCCACCCCTCGTAGCAGCGTCGGAGGCTGAAGCGGAAGCGGCGCTGAGAGTGGAGATGCAGCTGTCCCCATCCCTCCCCGATCCACGTGATTGAACTAGGACAGCACAGCACGGGGGGGGTGCTCGCCTCTCACTGCTCCGGTAACGCGGGAAGCGGGGGTTTGAGTGCGCCGCTTCCAACGCAGCACTGCCGAGGGGGGGCTCTCAATCAGGGTATCTGCCCCTCACATACGCCGGGCCCGGTGCGGCCGCGTCTCCCTGGGGGTGGGGGTTCGGTGGAGGAGAGACTCAGACAGAGCCGCTGCAGGTCCGCAGCTCTGCCTGGGGTGGGGGGAGTCAGGAGGGAGGGGGCAGGACACAGAAAGAGAGACACAGATACACTGACACACATACACACACTGACTGACACACACACACACACACACACACACACACATACACACTGACTGACACACACACACTGACTGACACACACACACAAACTGACTGACACACACACACTGACTGATACACACACACACACACATTGACACACACACACACACACACACACTGACTGACACACACACACACACTGACTGACACATGTACACACGCACACTGACTGACACACGTACACACACACACTGACTGACACATACACACGCACACTGACTGACACACATACACACGCACACTGACTGACACACACACACGCACACTGACTGACACACATACACACGCACACTGACTGACACACATACACACGCACACTGACTGACACACATACACACGCACACTGACTGACACATACACACGCACACTGACTGACACACATACACACGCACACTGACTGACAGACATACACACGCACACTGACTGACACACATACACTCACTGACCGACACAGAGAGAGAGACATACACTGACACACACAAACACACATTGACTGACACACACACATACACACACACATTGACTGACACACACACACACACACACACACACACACACACACACACACACACACACACACACACACACACACACACACACACACACACACACACACACACACACACACACACACACACACACACACACACACACACACACACACACATTGACTGACACACTCACTCACACACTGACTGACACACTGACTGACACATGCACACACTGACTGACACACATGCACACACTGACCGACACACATGCACACACTGACCGACACACATGCACACACTGACCGACACACATGCACACACTGACTGACACACATGCACACACTGACTGACACACATGCACACACTGACCGACACACATGCACACACTGACTGACACACATGCACATACTGACCGACACACATGCACACACTGACCGACACACATGCACACACTGACCGACACACATGCACACACTGACCGACACACACACACACACACTGACCGACACACACACACACACTTACCGACACACACACACAAACAAACACACATACATACTCTCTGACCGACACACATACATACTCACTGACTGACACATATACTGACTGACACATGTGTTCCGAGCACGCGCGTTATAAGTCAATTTCTGTGACAAAAGTCAAAGAAGTTTCACTTACTATGCGCGTGCACAGCACACACAGCTTTTTTTTACCCATAGAAGAGACGCTAACTCCTTTGTCCCTGCTTCCGCCCTCTCTATATCCACCCACGGCTTTTTCCCTGGGGCTGTGGACCAATAGATTAGTGGGCTTAGTCTAGCCGCTTCGTAGTATTTTGCTAGGTCTGGTTGGCCCAGGCCACCTCTGGCCAGGGAGAGGGCCATCAGCTTCTTCTTTATCCTAGGTTTTCTACCGTTCCATATGAATTTAGTTATCTCTTTTTCCAGATCTCTGATTACATAGGTTGGAACCGTTACTGGGAGCACTTGAAATAGGTAAAGTATTCTGGGTAATAGGTTAATTTTCACTGATATTATTTTACCCGTCCAAGATATCTGGTATCTTGACCAGTATTCCAAGTCTTTTTTCAGGTTTTTAATAAGATTCGGGTAGTTTGCCCTGTAGATATCATCGTATAGTCTCGTAATGTATATTCCTAGATATCTCATTTTGTCTGGCATCCATTTTATTGGGAATTTTTTCTTTAGTGCGCTTTCTAGTTCTTACGGTATGTGTAGGCCTATAGCCTCTGATTTTATGTTGTACACTTTAAAGTTTGAGAGTGTGTCAAATTCGTCTAGCGTGTCGAATAGATTTTTAATGAGGTATCTGGGTTAGTCAGAGAAAGTATCGTCCGAGAATAGCGACACTTTATATATATTGTTTCCTATGGGGACACCCTCTATCCCTTGGTTCTCTCTTATTCTTGAGGCTAATACCTCTATGCACAAAGCGAATAGCATTGGGGAGAGTGGGCACCCTTGCCTGGTACCGTTAGAAACTGCGAATGGTTCTGAAGTGTAACTCGAGGTGCGAACTGTGGCTATTGGGTTGGAATATAGCGCCTTAATGCCTTTAATGAAGTTTTCATATAGGCCCATCTCTCTGAATACCCGGAACATAAAAGGCCAGGCCACTCGGTCAAAAGCTTTCTCAGCGTCTAACCCCAGAATCAGGGTAGGACGTTGGTTTTTGTTACTGTTATGGATAATGTTGATTACTCTCCTGATGATATCAGAGGCCTGCCGTTCTGGGGGGAACCCAACTTGGTCGGGGTGGACCAAGGAATTTAATACTCTGTTCAACCTGGTTGCTAAAATTTTGGCGAATAGTTTTATGTCTGTATTGATCAGAGAGATGGGCCTATAACTGGAGCATAGCGCCGGGTCTTTTCCTTTCTTTAGAATGACAATGATAGAGGCCTTTAGGGACTCTTTTGGTGGTGCTTCCCCGTCTAGGATCTTATTGAACCAGCGGGTCAGATATGGCTTCAGCGTGTGTTAGAATTTCTTGTAATATAAATTAGTGAACCCGTCTGGGCCCGGGGCTTTGGAGTTCTTGAGAGATTTAATGGCTGCTGAGACCTCCTCTGATGTTATCGGGATTCCTAGTTGGGCTGATTCTGATTCGTCTAGTTTGGACAGTTTTTTTTTAAATGTATTCGTCTAGCTTTGTATCGAGCCCCCTGTTGGCTCTATCGGGGATTGGCAAGTTATATAAATTACTGTAGTACTGGACAGACTCTTTATTAATTTCAGCCGGGTTGAGTGTTAGGCTATCTTGATTGGTTTTTATGCTGTGTATATTGAGGTTTGCTGTTTTATTGCAGAGTTTTGCCGCCAATTGTCTGTCTGCCTTTTTGCCTTTTTCGTAAAAGGTCTGGTTTGCCCATCTCATTGCTTTTTCGGTATCTTCAATCATTATGTTTTTAAGTTCCAATCTATCCTTATCAATCGCTGCTCTAACTATGTCTGTTGGGCTTTGTTGGTAGGACTCCTCGTTTTCTCTGATACTATTGTTTACAGTAGTTTATTTATCCTCTTGTTTTTCTCCTTTTTCCTATGGGAGGCAATACTGATTATCTTGCCTCTGAGAGTAGCTTTATGCGCCGCCCATAGTGTACAGTCGCTGACTTGCCCATTATCGTTTATTTTTAAGTAGCCCTGTATAGCCTTTTCTATAGCTTTTGTAGTGTCTAGAAACCTGAGCAGTAGGTCGTTCATTCGCCAGTGTGTGCCCGTCGGCCTTTGGTGTAGGTCTCTTATAGTTAGTGAAACCGGGGCGTGGTCTGACCATGTTATATTGTCTATTTCTGCCTTTATTATCCGATCCACCAATTCTCTAGATACAAGTATATAATCAATGTGAGTGTATTGTTTATGAGGGGGCGAGTAGAAAGTAAACCCTTTGGTTATAGGGTTCATTAGTCTCCATGCGTCGACCAGCCCACCCAGTCTTATGTGAACAAACAAAAATAAACTGTGCGCTACTATCTAACTCCTACTTATAACTAATTAAAGTGCAGTGACTAAACCATATATAGACTATATAAACCACAATACCAAGTGAATAAGTGATTATATAATAAATTATATCTTAACCGTGTGGTTGATAAGGGCGTCTGCTGCTATAAACATTGGGGGTGGCTCAGCACCCCACACACAAAAGGAATTTTCCTTTTTATTCTCGGAATTCCCTAGGATCCCCATTTTTTATCATTTACCGAAAATCCACAAGGCTATGGTTGATCCTCCTGGACGCCCTATTGTGTCAGGTATACAATCGATGACAGCCAACCTTAGCCAATATGTGGATTTCTTTCTCCAACCCTATGTCGGTAAATTAACCTCTTATTTGAAAGATTCAACGGCAGTTTTAAACTTATTTAAGGATTTTCAATGGAAGAGTTCTTATGTATGGATTACATGCGATATAAAGGCCCTGTATACCAACATACCACATCAAAAGGGGCTAGATGCGGTCAACTCCTTTTTGGTGGATGATCAGGCATTACACCCATTGAATAGAAACTTCATTCTTGAGTCTATTAGTTTTATTTTAAAACATAATTATTTTCTGTTTCTTTCCACTTTCTACCTGCAGGTTTGCGGGACCGCTATGGGCACTAGATTTGCCCCCAGTTTTGTGAACCTGTATGTGGGTAAGTGGGAGTCACAGTTTCTTGTGCCCGACAACCCGCACCACAGGAATGTCATTGTGTGGAAACGCTACATAGATGACATCCTGTGCGTGTGGGATGGTGATTGTGTTTCGGCCAGTGCATTTGTGGCTGATCTGAACAAAAATGATTTTAATCTCGAGTTTACACACAGAATGGATGCCACACAGATAGACTTTTTAGATCTGAGACTTACCTCTCGAGTGGATGGCATTGTGGAAACCGAGACCTTCTTTAAGGAGGTGGATACCAGCAATTTGCTGATTGCAAATAGCAGTCACAAGAGCACATGGATCAAAAACATACCAGGAGGGCAATTTGTTAGACTCAGACGTAACTGCAGTAGTGTAGAGGTTTTTAACCAACAGGCAAACAAATTATTTTCAAGGTTTAGAGAGAGGGGATATCCCAAAGAACTTTTAGAGAGAGAGATAAAAAGAGTTCGTGATTTGGATCGTAAAGAACTGTTGATACAAAATAATAAAAAAAGAAATAACGCTATCCAATCAAATAAGGGTGGTTTGGTAGATGTGGCTTTCATCACCAACTATAATTCTGTATATACTGTAGGGATATTGAGAAGGTTTTTAGTAAACACTGGGGCATATTGTGTAAAGATCCCATATTGGGATCTCATTTAGATACTAAACCACGGTTTATATATAGGAAAGCTAAAAACATTAAGAATATACTAGCACCCAGTGATGTGTTTGTATGTGGTAAGACTACCACATCTAACACATGGCTTGGCACCAAACCAAAAGATAATTATACCTGTGGTAAATGCAGTATTTGCAAGTATCTACACCCTGTAAAACATACCTTTAAATCCAATAACACATTAGAGGTTTTTAATATTGATGACTTTATTTTATGTACTTCCACACACATTGTATACTTGTTGGAATGTGCATGTGGATATCAATACGTCGGCAGAACCAAACGGTGCCTTAAAATCCGTATCCAGGAACATGTCAGGAACATTAAAATTGGGTTTGAAAAACATAGTGTTTCAAGACACTTTTTATTACACCATGGTAAAGACCCTTCTAGTCTTACTTTTAAGGGGATTCAATTCATTCCAGTCAATAGAAGAGGGGGGGATAGAGTTAAAACATTATCCTCCAAGGAGACTTATTGGATACATAAGTTGGATACCATGTCCCCCAAGGGGCTTAATGAGGATGTGGATATTTGGGCACTGTATTAAACTTTAATCATTAGCCCATATCCATAATAGACCCGTGGGACATGCTATCACTCTCTTTTTACTCTATTTCCCTTCTCCCTGCTGCACTTTATCCTGTAGTATTTTTAGCTAATCTTTTTTTATATATATATATGTAAAGGATTATAAAATGTCTATTTTAACTTTTTTATATACTAATACTGTGTTTCTTTTTATTCCAGCAAGGTTTTATATATTTATGGTAGGCTAGATTATAGGTTAGTTATTTGTCGATTGGTGTTTTTAGGTTTTGTCAATAAAGTTTTTGTTTTAAAAGTAATAGTATATCTTCCCTATCACTTTGACCATGGCTCAGATGATTGGTCTAACTTTAATAGTCTGACCAATGAGACATCTCTGAGAGGTATTTAAGACCTCTGGGTAATGGCCAAAAATGATTCCCTGAAGAAGTACTTAGATGTACGAAATGCGTTGGATGTATTTAGTTTATGCCAATTTATTGTTTTTTATTATCCCCTGTATCTGCATCGTATTCAATACCATTTGGTTTTTTTTTGCTGATTGAAGCGGTTATTGCGCCGCTGTAGAGACTCTGAAGGACTTTCTTCTGCTCCTTCCTTATTGCCACGGGAACTGTGACGTCACCCCGCTACACCACGTGACGGAGCGACATCGTGGCACGCCGTGCAGGTGCATGCAATTGCGGAAGTGTCTGCTGAGCCTCTCCATCGGCTCTGAACTGCCCTGTCACTGCTGCAAACGGAGGATTGTAAGAAAGAAGAAAAACCCCTGGAAGAGGCATACTGCCGCCTGAAACTTTGTTTCAGTGAGTGCTTGAACCTGCAGTTGAGCCAGACTGCTGCTAAGGAACTCCCTTGAAAGCAGCTTCCAGCTGGACAAAGAGTGTATGAGGGATCCTATGCCCCACAACCACCACAGAGGCTCCTGCAGAGAAAGCTGATTCCCCTGTCTACAATCCTGGAGTGGTAACAAGTGTTATATACACTAAATGCTTATGTATTCTTTATTTGATGTACGCAGATTTTATACCCCAATATTATTGTAATACAATTTTATTACTTGCTTCACTATTTGGCGTTGTGCGCTGTTTTCTTTTTGTTTCCACCCAGTCTTATGCTTTGTTTTAGAGCGGTTGAGCTCTTCCGTCTCGAGTATTGCTCTTTGCCCTTGAGCTTCGCCTAATCTTTGTTGCAATCTATAACTGTGTTGAGATCACCTCCAATTATTAAGTAACCCTTCTTGTATTGGCTTATCACCTCGAAAGCCTCATTAATGTAGCTTTCCTGATCTGTGTTGGGGGCATATAGGCTTACTAGTGTTAGTTCTATCGTGCCTAGTTTACCTGATACAATTAACATTCGTCCGGCCTTGTCTCTCTTTATTTTTTCTACTGCAAAGGGGATACTAGTTCTAATCAAGATGGCTACTCCCGCTTTTTTGTCTGTCGCTGGTGAATGATAGATTTGGTGAAAGTTTTTGTCTCTTAATCTAACCATGTCTACTCTATTCAGGTGCGTTTCTTGAATCATGTGTATATCGCTTTGTCTGTTTTTGAGGTCTCTGAACAATAGTCTCCTTTTCATAGGAGAGTTCAGTCCCCTGACATTCTGCGTTGTTATTTTTAATACTTTAGCCATATAAGGTTTAAAATTTCTTGCGCGGGTGTTTGCCGGGGGCAGCTTGTTGTTAGGGGGTGCCTTGTGGAGATTTTTCGGATTTCGGGACCGTATCACAACTATTTTTTTGGTTGTGTCATGTTGTGTGCCTTTAGGTGTAATCCAGTGTGGATGAACTGGGGAGAACATTGGGGGAGAACAAAAGTAACCTTGGGGGATTTTAACGTGGAGTGGTGTAGTGCCCTCTGGTGCTTTGGGCCTTTGACTCTGCGTTTGGGGTGTTTGGGACATGCAGGGTCAAGAAAAAGGGGGGAAAGTGTGTGTAGGGTGCAGTGTGGTACTTGCAGTCTGGAGAGTATTGGTTGTAAACCGTAGTCAGCTCCGCTTGGACTTCCGTCGGTGTGTCGAATTGTTGATCAACCTTCTTTTCTACTAAAACTGACTGGAACTAAAACACAGATGTAGGGAGGGGAAATACAACAATTAAACTTCTGGGTCAAACATGTTAAACATTTTTAAGCACAGTAACATTTTTAACTATCTAAGCTAAACCGAATCTGTGAAGGCTTAATAATGGCTTAAAACTTATGCTCTCAATTGTTAGTTATACTGTGCTTTTTTTTTTTTTTCTTCCCTTTTTTTAAACCTTTTCCCTCCCTCCTCCCGCTCCCAGTAGTTCGTGTCTTTGTATTCGGATCAGCATACAGTTTCGGGACTGGGGATTACAGTTGAGGTAGAAATGTCTCTCTTGTGCTCTCACAGCTTTGCTGTGTTCTGATTGTTAAGCCTCAGCTCTGGGGGCTTGGTGGGTTATCCTGGGTTAGTTGTCACCCTGGACCACCTTTCGCGTCTTGGTCACGGAAAAGCCTTCCCTGTATCTCTTCGTAGTTCTTCCGGGATCTCCAGTCCTAGCGCTGTGATGAATTCCGGACCTTCCTCTGGGGTTCTCAGGGTAGCCTGTTTTCCTTTGTTGGTGGCGTGGAGACGGAAGGGGAAGCCCCATCTATATCTGACGTCTTTACTCCTCAGGTAGCCTGTGATGTTCTTGAGTTCTCGTCTTTTGGCCATGGTTGTTGGCGCGAGGTCCGGGAAGATTTGCAATTCCGTGTCCTCAAAAGAGATTTTATCTAGGTTTCTGACTTTGGTAGAAATTTCCTCTTTGGTAGAGAAATAATGAAACCTTGTGATTACGTCTCTAGGCCCTCTGTTTTCAAATTCTCTCGGCCTGTAAATTCTATGGGCTCGGTCCAATTCCAGCTTTGCATCGGCGGTTTCTGGGAGTATGCTCTGAAAAAGTCTATTTAGGTATGGTTTGATTTCCTCGCTAAGGACTGTCTCCGGGATGTTGAATTCTAAGATTGTTCCTCCGCGATCTATTCTCTGCCTCCTCTTGGGCATCTTGAAGGCGGGAAATCTGTTTTTTCATTTGGGTTATATCCTCATCCGTCGCCGCTTGTCCTTCGGTAACTGTCTCCATGGCCTCCTCCAATCCTGTCGTCCGCTCCTCTACCTCTACGATCTTGGTGTGTAGGCACTTCATTGCAGTTTGCAACTCCTCATGAAATGCCTGTTTAATTTCTTTAACCCAGGTTTTTCGTTCTTTCCTGATATCTGGGTGTTGATCTGCTTCTGACCCTGAGTCCGAATCCGAGCGATCTTGAGCTTGTGCGGCTTTCTCTTTGCCGTTGGTGTGGGCGCCACGTTCCTTCTGGTGAAGAACGTGGAATATTCCGGCTTCCCTGGCTTTCTAGGGGGGGCCATCTCATCTGCGTTCAGCTATGAGGTGTAGAGGTCAATCAGGTCTGGGTCTTCCTCTTTTATATTGGTTGCTAGGTTGCCTTGGATACTGGGAGCTGAGGGTGGTTCTTGTCCTTTTTTCTGGGCTCGCAGCTATCCCACATATGCACCCCCACACTTGGGCATTCTGTTAGTCCATGGGACAAGTTGCTTGGTTCTCTGTTTCGTCTCAGCCCAGTGCTTTTCAGACCCCCTTGAACTGTGATTTTTATTAGTTTGTTTGTAGTGATTATTTTATCTGGACTCTCTCCCTTTAAGGGCCAGTGGCGGCCATCTTGGATTACCAGGTAGGAGATGGCTGTAACAGAGGAGTTCTCGTTCTTGGCTGGTCTGCCCCCTTCACTTCTCTTTGCAGAGAGGGGTCCCCTACTTTCTCTGCTACAGCGGGGGGGGGGGGTTGGCAAAGGGTGAGGGGTTAATGGTGTCGTCGCCTCCGGCTCTGCGCTACTCCAGAAGGGCTCTGGCTCCAAGATGGCCATCTCCTGCCCCCTCCTGTCCGCGAGGCCCCCTCCGATCCGTCCTGAACCGTCCCCCCTCCCTCTATACCTCTGCCGCCGGTGCGCCGCGGTCCCCGCCTCTTCGGCTCTGGTTTGGGATTCTTCCTCCGCCGCCCGGTGATCCTGTTCAGGCGCGTGCGGCGGCCATCTTGTGCACTCGGCTGGCGTGTGTATTGGAGGCTCGCGCTGCCAATGTCTGCGGGTGCTCGGGGTCCCGATTCTCCGTGGGCTTCTCGGCCTGGAAGTCAGCGGTCGATGGTATATAGTCAGGGGATGTTATGGGCCGTCCCTGGGCTGTTTTAGATGACTTTTGGCTGGGATTATGTGGTTAAAACTCTCTGTTTGGACGGAGCTAATCTTCCCTGCGACTTGCTCGCTCTGCGTCCAAGACACGCCCCCATAGTTAAACATTTTTAATAGATGTGTGGAAAGTATTGGTAGAAATCTCTTGTAGTAGACATTGGTGAACCCATCAGGACCAGGGGACTTAGATAGTTTCAGCACTTTTACTGCCTCTTCTAATTCCTCTTTTGATATCTCAGCATTAAGCACTGCATTTTCCTCCTCTGTTAATGTGGGGAGGTGGCAGTTGTCTAGATATTTTTTTATTGATTCCAATGCTGTTGGTTCGGGGTGACCGTTTTTGGTTCTCAGGTTATTTAATTCAGTAAATTTAGTAAACTCTGCTGCTATTTTTTTTATCGTTATATTGTATCTCACCAAACCTATTTTTCATCGCCGTTATTTGGGATCTTTGCTGTATTCCTCTCAGTCTGCTAGCAAAAAGTCTGTCGGCCTTGTTGCCCTTATCATAGTACTGTGTGTTTGTCCACTTGAGGGCCTTTTCTACATCTTCTAGTTGGGCTTGTTTAAGTTTTAATCTGGCTGTGGTTAATGTTTTATAGATTTTCTTTGATGGATTAGTTTTGTGAGATTGCTCCAATGTGATAATATTGTCCGTGAATTCCTTGATCAATTTTTGTTTGACCTTTTTCCTATGGGACGCAATAGAGATGAATTTACCTCTGATTGCTGCCTTATTGGCCTCCCAAAGGATTGCTGGAGAAGTGACTGATCCTGAGTTAAAGAAAAAGTAATCCTTAAGTGAGGTTTTGATCTCTCTCTCTATCTCAGGATGGTTCAATAAGGAATCATTTAGTCTCCAGGAATAGGACATTGTTTTTACAAATGGTACGGAGAGGGTTAAGGTGATAGGGGCATGGTCTGACCAAGTAATTGGGCCAATATCTGAGTCAGTGGAGGCCTCCAGAACATTCTTGGTTACTAGAAAGTAGTCTATACGAGAGTAGGTCTGCTGAGGAGCTGAGTAAAAGGTGTAGTCCCGCTGGCCCTGGTGTTGGGACCTCCAGATGTCCACCAATGAGAAATCATTGATTGTCCCCCTAAATCTTTTCCCAGTTTGTTGGGAGTGGGTTGTATGGGGGCGACCTATTGCGGATCATTTGTCCTCGGTGGGGTTTAGGACCATATTTAGGTCTCTGCCGACCAGCACAGATGACAGATATCCAGGGTCAACACCCTCGAGAACTGTTTTTAGAAATTCCGTTTGATTCTCATTGGGGGCGTATATATTGATCAGTGCAATTGCCGAGCCCACTAGTGAGCCGTATACCACTAAAAATCTACCCTCTGGGTCCACTGTTGTTTTGACATGATTGAATGGAGTGCCCTGTCGGAGTAGGATAGCTACTCCCCTTTTCTTACTACTAAATGATGCATAAAAGCTCCTTGGAAACACTTTTTAAAATACATTTGGGGGGTCTTGGGATGTGAAGTGGGTCTCCTGCAGGAATATAATATCACCCCCTGATCTTTTCATATCTTGGAGAGCCAATCTCCTTTTCCTGTTGTTTTGTAGGCCTTTTACATTTAGGGAAATTATCTTGATTGTGGCTGGGTTAGCCATTGGGTCTTTTTATTATATAAAACCATAGGACCTCTCCTTTCCCACTGGGGAAGTCTTGATTCAGTAATTTAGAGTCTCGGTTGTGCCCCAGCAAACATCTAGGGTGGGTGTACATTTTGTGCGAGTCAGACCTGGTGGGCCGAGGAGGCGGGGGATGGGGGGAGGAAAAGAGAGTGGAGTAAAGATCTGCTGGGACAGGGTCAGCAGATAGAGAAGAGTGGTAATTAGGTCTACCTTAGACCTTAACAAAATGTTGCCAGATCCGCGGGCGACCGGCATTTGGGCTAAGAGGCCCTTCGGGGCTGGTTCCGGCGTCAACGACTGGTGGGTATCAGAGGGGTCCAGACCCTCTAATACATTTGGCTAACACTTTCCCCTATCATAGATGTCGCCATGTACAGTAGGTTCTCCAATGTTATCTCTCAAGGGGGATGACAGGGATTCCCTCAGACAGGAGGGAAGAGGGGGGGGGGGCAGATGGAAGGGAGAACTGAGGGGAGGAGGGGGGGGCGTGCGGGTGGGGGGGAGGGGAGGATGGAAGGGGGGGCAGGAGAGGGGGGGGGACTCGGAACCCTTATTCTACTACAGGATCAACAATGGGACCTGTAGTGTATAGCATTATTCACCGGCATGACAACATCTGCAGTGAGGACTGCGCATAACAACATGGTTAACTGGGATGACAGTGTCTGTCCTATGAACTGAACATTACAACTTAGTTGACTTAGGATAACAGTCTCTGCAGCAAAAACTGTGTACGACTACAAGACTGACTGAACTGTTTGGGGAATCCTTTTGAGATGGGGGGGAACAACTGGGTACGGTTTGCATAGTGTGCATACAAGGACTATGATGTGCTTTGGCCTGCAGGGGAGAGGAGGGGGGAGGGAGGGGAAGGGTGGGGAGGGGGGAGAAGGAGAGGAGGGGGGGTGGAAGAGGGGGAGGGGGGACAGCCGAGTGATTACCATTCCAGCTGTAGCAGTAATGAGAGCTGTGTTTTGCTTTCTGGTTGTCTCCAGCCTTGGAGGAGGTGGGGGGGACAGGGGATACAATGGGAGGCAGAATATATAGCAAATCATTCAATGACAATTGTGTATTGTACCGTGACGTGTGTCTAACATATTGAGGTCTTATAGGGAGAGGAGGGATAGGGGAGGGGGGAGGGATTGGGGTGGGAGAGGAGAGGGGGGGCACGGGGGTAGAGGGGGGGGCAGGAGAAACGGATTATGTGACAACAATATCTGCAGTGGACTCTATACATCATCGTGGCATAACAGATTTAAACTTTAGTAAAATCACTTTTTTTTCGTTTGACGAGGGGGGGAGAGAAGGGGGGGTATAGTGGGGAACAATTTATACATAAAAGCATTCACTGATAGCTATCTCTTATAACATCATTGACATTGAACTCGCTATGGTCTAATGGGCAGTAGGGGAGGGGGGAAGGGGGGATCGGGGAAATGCTGACTGTATTACATTACATGACCTGAACACTGTGCGTTGCAACATTAGTACCCTAGAACTTGGTAGAGCCATTTGGTAAAGGGAGGGGGAATATAGGGAGAGGAAGCATTCTTAATATAACGTTAGGGAATAACTATATACATTTAGCAGAGCTCGTTTGCGGGAATGTCTATGGCTAATATTTTAGTCCTGATAGCTCTTCGCAGATTACTTTATTTCACCATCAAAGCTTGTTATAGCTGTCAGTATTGGATCTGGTTTCACGCCCATTAAAGCCCCAAGGTGATCGTTCAGAGTTTGGAGTGCTATTAGCAGTCTGCCCCTCCTGCACCATGGTGCCTGCCTGTGTATTGATCTGACGGCCGGATGGGCAGGACTGAATTGCGGGGCTTTAGGTACTCACAGTTGTCGACGCGTCCAGCCTAATGCCTGGGGGTAGGATCCTAGGCCTTACCGATTGCCTCAATCAATGGGAGTTCAGGCTAGGTAAGTCCACTCTCTCCGGTTGGTCCGTAGTGGGTGTTGAGTGAGGGTTTAGAGAGGGAGAAAGGATGTCTCATCCTCTCATCTCCTCATCTGCCCCCCCCCCCCCCCCGCGCGCGGAAAAAAAACCCCATTCCGCTCCGCATCGCCCCCAAGCAGGTAAGGTACAATCCCTGGAACTGCTCGATCTTCGTCCGCCTCGTATCCTCGAGATCTGCCCGTGAAGTGGATGCTGTTGGTAGGGGATGCTGAGGTAAGGCTTGGGTGCGGGGCTCTCCGTCGGTAGCTGTTTCCCTCCGTGAGATGGTGGGGCGCTCGCATGGTAGTAGGATGTTAGTAGGTTGTGCCTCGCCTGCGTCCACCGAGTTTTTCTTCCTCTCCAGGAATGTGGGGCCGGGTCCTGTGACTGACCTCCTTTGGGCTCCCAGGGTTTCAGTAGCCAACGGGGCTATGCTGTAAACAGGTTAATAAGGTAACAACGAGTAGTAGGGGTAAACGGGAGAAAAGGGAAGGCAACTTTTTATTTGTTTCTCTGCTGTATTTGTCCCGCTAATCTTTGAGAGACTCTGATCGGTGGCTCCGTCGTTTCGGGTCTTTGAGGTCTGGAGGGGTCGATATTCCAGTCAGGAGGGGGGTTCAAGCCCAGCGCCCGAGCAAATTGCTCCATATCCTCCGGGTGTCTAATGCTGAGGAATTTGCCGTTCTTATTTGCAATAACCTTAAATGGGAACCCCCATTTGTATTTGATTTCGTTGTCTCTCAGTAGAATAGTCAGGGGCCTCAATTCTCTGCGGCGATTGACCGTGACTTTGGATAAGTCATTGTATATTTGTAGTGGATCATCTTCAAATTTGATGGGATCTTTTGCGAGGCAGGACTCCATTATTTTCTCTTTAATAGAGTATCTGTGAAGGCGGACAATTACGTCTCTTATCCGGTTAGGGTCCTCAGACCGCGGTCCCAGTGCGCGGTGAGCTCTATCCATTTCTAGATCTTTGTTTTCGAGGTCCCCCATACTGAGGAGAAGAATTCTAGGAGGTATGCCTTATTTGACCAGGAGGAACCGATTCCGGTATGTTGCGGATCCTGATATTTTGCCGCCTGTCGCGGTTCTCCTGGTCTTCCAGGCTGTCTTTTACGCAGTTTATCTCTGCCCCTAGTCGGTAGATCTCATTATCCATCGCTTCTTGTGATTGTAGGGTTTCCTCCATTTTATTTTCCAGTGATGAGGTGTGCTCTGTAAAGCCTGTTATGTCCTGTTTGATCTCTGTTACTGCATCTCTTAAGTCTGCTTGTAATCAGGTGTGGAGCTTATCCAGCATTGAGGACATTAGCTCCTGCATGTATCCACGTGTGATTCCTTCTTCTGGGGGCAGGAGCTCTTCAGATCGATCCCGATCTGGTGCCGCTTGTTTTGTGCCGCGTGCGCTGGTTGAGCCGGCGCCATCTTGATTTTTAGGGGCTGCCTCCGAGCTCCGTTGCGAAGGACAGAAATATTTCGAAACTCCTTGGGTCGTTTGGGCTTTTGGTCTGCCTGTCATTGCTGCGTGTGCTATAGTCCAGGGAGAATGTTTTGGGGGTCGAAAAATTGGAGGAAAAGTGCTTATAGTAGTGATTATATGCGAGGGTCTGTGGAGCTCTCCTCTCACACAACCATCCCCGTCGGCGACCTGGACACGCCCCCGACAAAGGCATTTTTAAGAGACTCAAAGGCACGACTGGCCTCCAATGGCCAAGAGGAAGGATCGGCCCCTTTTTTGGTAAGGGCCGTAATGGGTGCTACCAAAGTAGAAAAACCAGCAATAAATTTCCTATAATAATTTGCGAAGCCAAGGAAACGCTGAATCGCCTTCAAGGAGTTAGGTTGTGGCCATTTGGAGTTAGGTTGTGGCTCTGTCCTGGGACCCCTTCTCTTTTCTCTCTACACACTCTCTCTAGGTGACCTAATCACATCTTTTGGGTTTAAATATCACCTCTATGCTGACGACACACAAATTTACCTTTCAACCCCTGACCTTACACCTGCTATACAGACCAAAGTTTCTGAATGCCTCTCTGGAATATCATCCTGGATGGCCATCCGCCGACTGAAACTTAACATGGCAAAAACAGAGCTCCTTATACTACCTCCCAAACCTGGCCCTACTACATCCTTCCACATTGCTATTGGAAATACGATCATTCACCCAGTAGCCCAAGCACGCTGCCTAGGGATCACACTTGATTCCTCTCTCTCATTCTCCTCTCATATTCAAAACGTTTCTAAAACTTGTCGCTTTTTCCTCCGCAATATCACAAAGATACGCCCTTTCCTCTGTTACTCAACTGCCAAAACTCTGACTCAGGCCCTCATTCTCTCACGTCTCGATTACTGCAACCTCCTGCTGTCCGGCCTTCCTACCTCTCACCTGTCTCCCTTACAATCTATCCTAAACACTGCTGCCAGAATCACTCTACTCTTTCCTAAATCTGTCTCAGCGTCTCCCCTGCTGAAATCCCTCTCCTGGCTTCCGATTAAATCGCGTATCTCACACTCAATTCTACTGCTCACTTTTAAAGCTTTACATTCTTCTGCCCCTCATTACATCTCAGCCCTAATTTCTCGCTATGCACCATCACGACTCTTGCGTTCTTCTCAATGATGTCTTCTTTCTACCCCCTTTGTATCTAAAGCTCTCTCCCGCCTTAAACCTTTCTCACTTTCTGCCCCACACCTCTGGAATGCCCTTCCCCTCAATACCCGACTAGCCCCCTCGCTATCCACCTTTAAGACCCACCTTAAGACACATCTGCTTAAAGAAGCATATGAGTAGCACTGGATAATCATGGACACATGACACAAAGCTTGGCCCCCTGCAGACGCACTTACTAGTATTCCCTCCTACTGTCTCTGTACGTTCTCCCTACCTACCAATTAGATTGTAAGCTCCTCGGAGCAGGGACTCCTTCCTTAATGTTACTTTTACAGTATGTCTGAAGCACTTATTCCCATGATCTGTTATTTATATTTGTTATTTATATGACATGTATTACTACTGTGAAGCGCTATGTACATTTTATGGCGCTATACAAATAAAGACATACATACATACATACATACATACATTTGAGTATAGAATTGAGCTTCTCCGGATCCATGGTGAACCCCTGGTCCCAGACATTGTATCCCAGGAAGGTGGTTGAGGATTGATGAAAGACACACTTTTCCATCTTGGCGTAGAGCTTGTTGGCCCGTAGACGAGAGAGCACCATCTTGGTATGGAGAATGTGTTCTTCGAGGTTCTTGGAAAAGATGAGGATATCATCCAAGTAGATAATCACAAAAGAATTCAATAGATCACGAAAAACCTCATTCATAAAGTCGTGGAAGACTGCAGGGGCATTGCACAACCCGAACGGCATCACCAGGTACTCATAGTGACCACTGCACGTGTTGAACGCGGTCTTCCACTCATCACCACTGCTGATGCGAATCAGGTTATAGGCCCCCCGAAAATCAAGTTTAGAAAAATCATCAAGCCTTGCAGCCTATCGAAGAGCTTGGGGATAAGAGGCAAAGGGTAGCGATTCTTGATGGTAATTTTATTTAGGCCACGGAAATCGATGCATGGGCGAAGTGTCCCATCTTTCTTTTTTACAAAAAAGAATCCTGCTCCGGCGAGAGAGGTGATTTCCGGATGAAGCCTTTTTGAAGGTTCTCTGCGATATACTCGGCCATGGCCTCCGTCTAAGGCAAAGATAATGGATAAGACCTGGCTTTGGGAAAAGGGGCACCCGGAATTAAGTCAATCGGGCAGTCGAAAGGGCGATGAGGGGGAAGCTCCTCGTATTTGGTCTTACTGAAGACGTCCAGGACCTCCGAATAAACGTCCGGTAGGGTGGCGTCTTGCGGGGGAAAGGTTTACAAGACGGCCAATACCGCAGCGGACGGAGGAGGCAATTCCACAAGGGGCGATCTCCATTGAACGGGGAACTCGGCAGTCCAATCGATAATGGGATTGTGAAGTTGTAGCCATGGTAAACCCAGAATGAGTTGAACCGAAGGGGAATGGATGACATCAAAAGACATGAGATCCAAATGGCCATCCTTCATAGTAAGTTCAATGGGAAGTGTCTCCAAGGAAATAAAGGCTGGCTGAAGAGGTCGACCATCGATAGCCTCCAACCCGACCGGAATGGCCTTCTCCTGGAGAGGAATGTTGTACTGGATAGCAAAAGCATGATTCATGAAATTCCTTCCAGATCCAGAATCCAGGAAGGCCAGAGCAGGGATTTGAACGCTGGCGTACTTAAGGAGGACAGGAAGTAAGATGCGCTTGGGGAGATCCTGTGCAGGAGAGGGAATAGAAGAGATGGTACCCAGTGAGATCCCCTCATACCTCACTGGGTGTTGACGTTTCCCAGCCTCAAGGGACAACGCGGCAACATGTGCCTAGGAGATCCGCAATAGAAGCACAGGCCCTCGTTTCTCCGACGTAGTCGCTCCGTAGAAGAAAGTTGATGGCTGCCCAGTTGCATGGGTTCAGGAGCGTCCAATGCTGGTAAAGCAGGAGCAGGAGACCTGGAAGCAGAAGGCATAGAAACAGAAGTACGAGGACGTTGACGTTCGGCCCGCCTCTCCAAAAGTCGTTGATCCACCCTGATGCACAAGGCGATTAAGGCCTCTAATGAGGATGGCCTCTCACGAGCCGCCAGTTCGTCCTTTAAGGATTCCGAAAGTCCCTGCCAGAAAGCCGCGGAAAGTGCCCCATCGTTCCAGTCAGTCTCAGCTGCGATTGTCCAGAACTTCAGAGCGTATCGTGCCACAGATCTCCGACCCTGCGAAATGTGGAACAAGGAGGAAGCAGCCATATCACTACGTCCAGGGGTATCAAAGACTAAACGAAATTCTCTCTTAAAGTTGGGGAAGCTGTAAGTGAGTTCAGGTTTTAGCTCCCAGATTGGTGAAGCCCAGGCCAGGGCGTCCCCGGTGAGAAGGGAGAAAACATAAGCTACCTTGGTTCGGTCTGTGGGGAAGCGAGAAGATGACAGTTCGAATTGTATTTCGCACTGATTTAAAAACCCACGGCATGCAAGCGGGTCTCCAGTGTATTTACTAGGCATAGGGATTTGCAACTCCGAAGAGCCTGTTCCTTCACGGGATACAGTGGTAGGGATAATGGAACTGGAGACATTAACCTGGGGAATCTGAGAGGTTAAGGTAGCAACCTGTTGGTTAAGAGCGGTAACCTGGTTGTCCAAAAAGGTAAAGTGTTTGGAGAAAGTGGTTAGGGTATCTTCCACCTCAGGGGGGTCTGGGTCTTATGGGCTCTGCATAATGTAACGCTCGGCCTGCCCACAAGCCAGACCAGACCCCAGGACTGAGGTGGAAAGGAGAAATACCACACACCTAACAATAAACGGGGGCACGGCCGGAGTGTGGAAGTAGCGTAGCTGGTCCAGGGAAAAAAGATAGAAAGAGTTCAGTACTTGCCAACTCCAGCGTAGAAGGGTAAAGTTCGTAAACCAATCGTCAAGGTGATGGGAGAGCAGCGTGGTAGAGTGTCCGTAAGCCTGGGTCGTGGAGCGGAGAGAGCAGCGTAGTAGGGGTCCGTAAGCCGAGTCCAAGGGATATAGTAGAACTGCAAGGTAGAGAGTAAAAAGCCAAATCCAAGGGGTCCAGAGTGCGGCGTGATCGAAGTCCAAAGCCAAAGGTCAAAATCCAGCAGAGAATCCAGGGACAGGAACAGGGACTGCAACACAAGAGAGCCAAGCAGAAGCAGACAGCACCAAGGTACAGAAGCTATGCAGAGCAATGTGGTAATGGTGAGGGGAGACTAAATAGGGGGCTGGGACCTATCAGGGGAAAGGGAGGAGCGGAGGTGCTTCCCAAGGGAAGCCCTGATAGGGGAGAAGAGTCTGGGGGGGCGGACCTGGTGGAGCATGGGCAGGAAAGCGCGCCGATGCGCGTGCCGCACTGGAGGAGGTGGGGTCAGGCTCCTGGCACCAGAAAGGGAAGCCTGGGTCCACGTGTGTCACCATTACAGACCCGGAAGTGCGGGACCAGCTGCGGGGGAGATGCCAAGGACCGGGGAACGCCGCCGGGGAACAGAGGCAGCGGGGAGAAGATGCTCTTTTAATTTCCATTTGGCCCACCAGACTGGCCGGGGGCCTGTCACCATGGGTGGCATTAAGGGAATCAAGGGCCATAAGTGCCAAATTGCCGTGCCCCTTGGTTCATTCAGATTTCTAGGTAACTCTGTGCATCCTAGTAGCTTGTCTCTAATTAGTTGAGGAGATTTTTCTCATGCTCCTTATAGGAGGGAAGTAATCTGTAATGAAAGTGAAAGGTGTTATAACCTCTTGCGGCCATGAGATAGTTAAGTTCTCCAAGGTTCTCCAAAGTGTTCTCCAGAGTTTCAGTTGTAAGTCTCCACCACGAAAAGGGCTGCTTCAGCGAAAATCTGCCTGGAATATTTTCTGCCCTGTTTTTGCAACTGTGATCAGGGATAGGATTCCCTGCAGCTAGGAGAGTCTAGGTTGCTAACCCAATTCCCAAGTAAGTGTGTATTTTTGCAGTATTTTGTGTAACATTGTGTGTCTGCCTATTCCTGTGAAAAATTTAACAATTTATTTCATGAACTTGTTTTGCGCAATGCATGATCCTGGTAAAAAGGTGTAAATGGTCTGGTCTCCTGACATAGCCTTGACGCAGAGAAAAAGGGTCATTTAGTTCAACCATTTGGCCAAAGCATCTTAAGCCTGTTCGCCAAGCTCAAGGCATGACCATTAGTAGGTCCTAACACTCCCTGAGTTAAGATTCTTATTTACCTGTATAATTACAGGAAGAATGATCAGCATAGGTTCTGTCGTAACCCAGCAAAATGAAACTGACCTGCCAACTTGAAAAGTGGGGAGGGGCAAGCTTAAACCTTGGGGGGTGGGGGGCACTAACCTCCCAAAAACAGCTGAGACCAGCAGCACATAGTTAATAAACACATAGATACCCAATAAGCTCTGAGAAACAACAAACATTACCACATAATATATATATATATGTCAAAAGGAGTGCTAGTGGGCGTGGCTAAAACTATACAACAAATAACAAACAAATATGCCCAAAGCTACTTCCAATGGGACAAAAATACACAGTGCAATACCTATATATTCTCTTGAAAAGGGGTCATTTAGTTCAACCCTTTGGCCAAAGCATCTTAAGCCTGCTAGCCAACCTCAAGGCATGACGGTTAGCAGGTCCTAATACTCCCTATTCTTAAACTCCCTGGAAATGATCTGGACTTGATAAAAATAAGAAACGGAACAGGGCAGGGTTGCCCATTATCCCCTCTCCTCTTCGCTTTGTCAATAGAACCCCAGGCCTCAAAAATCAGAACAAACGTAAATATCCAGGGAATTATGATTGGAAAAATAAACTACAAAATCTCCTTATTCACAGATGATATTATTTTAACATTAGCCAAACCACAAACATCACTACCCAATCTCCAAAGTGTTCTAACTGAATTTGTCAAAATTTCGGGCTGCAAAATTAATAATGACAAATCAGAGGCTCTTAACTTGAACCTCCAAGCGCTTGAAATTAAATTCTTCAACTAAATTTTAATTATAGATGGGGCTCCTTTTAAATTAAATTAAATACCTGGGGATAAATGTGACAAGGCACTATAAATCCCTTTACCAGTGCAATTACCCTCCCCTATTCCGAATGGATTCTGGATATTGTGGATCGGGAGAATAATCTCAGTTAAAATGAATTTCCTCCCCAGGTTATTATACTTTTTCCAGACCCTTCCGATCCATATACCCAGAAACTAACTAAAATCCCTACAAAACAGAATATTCAAATTTATTTGGCAAGGTAAAAGGCCGAGGACCGCAAGGTCAGTTATGTTGGTCCAAAGAGCGAGAGGGGGCATGGGAGTAACATACATTTCAAAGTACTATCTAGCCGCCCAGCTACAGCAGATAATAGTCAGGAACACCGACCCAAATTTATACTGCTGTCCATAGAGTCCCAGTACTCGGGAACAACTTCTCTGCCATTATCTCTCTGGGCCCATGACCGACATGATATTAATACAAAAGCATTCAACCTGGGCTCAATGAGGTGCTCCTGGGACATCTGGACTAAAACAAAAGACAAATTTCAACTCATCTCCCCACCCTCCCACCTCACCCTGCTGTTTGACAACCCAAACTTCCCCCAGGGATGTGATATTAAACAATTTGATGAATACAAGGACAAAAATATTAGAACAATAGGAGTCCTACTAGATAAAGGGAAGCTCCTTAGTTTCCAGGAACTTAAAAGAAGCATATGGAGATCTGGGGCATCATATTTAAAGTATCTTCAAATCAGGCACTTTTAATATAAACTTACTAGTAAGCTCGAGTTTCCGTCACTCTCAAATTTTGAATCACTTTGTAGGAAAGGAACCTACCAGAAAGGGTTAATCTCAAGAATATATATGGGAATGCAAGCCTCGGTAGATACCCCCGGATCACAATTATATGCTAAAATAGGCGGCCGATTTAAACATGGATATAGACAGAGATGATTGGGAGGATATATGGGAGTTCGCAGCAAAAACTTCCATCTACACCACCATTAAAGAAAACATCTATAAAATCTTATTTTATTGTTACCTTGCGCCTAGTAGATTAAAGCAAATATACTCAGAGGTGTCTGACCTGTGTTGGAGGGGTTGGGGACAGAAGGGTGACATGGTGCACATTTGGTGGACATGCCTGGCCATTCAACAATACAGGCTCTCTATACAAGCCATTATCAAAGAAACTAAAGAATTGTCTATCCCCCTCGACCCACTGATCTATCTACTTGCAAAACCAGTAGCGGAGATAAGTCGCCCTTTGTGTCGACTAATCTCATTTATTCTCACCGTAGCCAGATGCGCTATTGCTGCATCCTGGAAGAAATTAGTCCCCCTCACCCAACCCTCTAGACAAGCAGTTGAGAAAAAAATAAATGAAGTACAGTAATGGTGATGGAAAAGATGACCGCTTTTCAGAAACACTCAACGGAAGAACTCCATAAAACATGGGACCCATGATCAGGAATTTGAGTTTAAGCTGTAACGGGAGCAATTGAGCTATACCCTCTAAAAAGATAAAATGATTCTCCAAATTGGAGGACTCTATTTGTTGCCGAGTGGATCGGCTGCAGCGGACAAAGGAGGACGGGTGGAGCCAACCCCCCCCCCCCCCCCACAATCCTGCTCCCTACCCCCAACCCCCAGTCTCTTCCTTCTTTCTTTCTTCTCCTTCTGTTTCTCTTATATGCCTCTGACTTGACAGTGCTAGTTGGTCCCTCCCCACCAACTGACTGGAAATATATACACCCTCTTCTAAGTGTACGGTTCGAGGTACGACATTGACCTGGTGTTATAATAATATAGCCACTGTTTTCCTACTTCTTCATACTTATTGAAATTGTATGTTTCTTTTTCAATGTCCTTGGGTGGTGTTTATTTTGTGTTTACCCGATCAAAATATTTGAAATAAAAAAAAAATGATGTTGCTCAGAAAAGTGTAATTAACTTAATTGAAACACACACATTTACGAATACTAAATTATATTTACATTATTGGGAGGTACATACTGCACTAAAAATACAATACATAGATATAATTTTAAGTGTATTAATTTAATTGCTTTTACAGATTTTCAGCCAAATTAAAGGAAACAGTCAAATATTGTGCATAAGTCATACTGAAACTGGTGAAATCAAAACAATCCAACTTCTACCTCAGTCAGAAGAAGAGCATAACTGCCTACTTACACATTCAGAAAGAACTGAAAATGTTACAAAGCTGCCAGGTATTATATCTTTATTTGTAGTCCAAATGTTTGCTCCATGACAGAATGAGTTGATAACTCAAAACTAAATTCCTCTCTAATAACCTTTAAACTGTTCTTACCATTCATATTGGCTAAATACCGTATGAAAAAAAAAGAAGGGAGGTGCAGGACAGAAGACAGAAAACACACATATGCACACACACACGCACACACATGCACACACACACACACACACACACACACACACACACACACACACACACACACACACACACACACACACACACACACACACACACACACACACACACACACACACACACACACACACACACACACACACACACACACACACACACACATATAAAAGATAAAGGGAGGGTGCACACTGTCCAAAAAGATACAAAAAAAGGGACAGGCACGCCTACAGTATATGCAAAAAAGTTACATTTATTGACTCAATGTTTCGGTCACCACAGAGAAAGGTCCCAGTGGGGACCGAAACGTTGAGTCAAAACATTTTCACACCTGTCTCTTACACATGCACACTGTATGTTCAATGCAATTCCATCCCTATATACCAATAGGGACTACATACTGTAGTAGCCATACACATGGACAGAAATGCAACACCCTCTTAAATTTCAGCACCTACCCACACCTTTGTTATTCACTCCCCCTCCACACACACCTTTTGTAAAGTGCTGTACACACTGCGGGCGCTTTATTAATTAAGATTTACACACGTACACACACACACACACATTCTCTTACATCACAAGCATTCAGGGACCATTTAACACCTCAGGTCATAAATCGCATACTGCACAGGGTGGAGGGATAGCCTTCACCCACAGATGCTTTGTTTCAAGAAAGTTTTTTGGCTGAATCAATTGTAACATCGCCCGAGACGAGATCATTGTATCTCGAAAGCTTGCACAAATAATAGCATTTCGTTAGCCACAGAACTGTATCTACTATCTGTTTCTAATTATATGTGTGTGTATATGTGATGGTGAGGGGGTAACCAGGCTTTATAATAAAGGTTAAGGCAAGTTGGTTATCCCTGAACTGTGTTTTGGGGGTCCTAGAGTGTCAGCTCTTGTACCCGTGTATTGTGCATGTATTACTGTACCATGTAATAAAAAATGCGACAATTGCAATTTTTTATGTTTTACCCTTTCCATGAGTGCTAGCAAGTGGAGACGACCAGGCGGTGAGTTTCAGGGTAGGTTTGATGGAGAAACTTCTTTCAGATCCAAAGTTATTGGAGACCCCAAAAATGTACCCAGGATTCAGGTTAGATTCCCGGCTACATTGAAGCACAGTGCTCCGGTCAAAACCCTACCATGAAAAGCATTCTTGTAACTCACCACTAGGAGGTCCTGCTTCAGCATAGACCAGAAAAGGTAAATGGGGCATGAAGGGGTTAATGTGTCCCTGCAAACTACACTGGGTCCCCAGTGTAATTAGTGCCCAGACCCCCTAAAACCTAGTATAAAGGTTTGGGGTTTACTCCAGCCAAGAATAAGGCAGAGAGGGCTTAAGTAAAGTTAAAATGTTTAAAGATTCAGTTTGCTGTGTGTAAGCGCTACAGTCTAGTGTTAAGGGAATAGTTTAAGGTTACACTCTATTTTATATACCAAAAAACTGTAATAAATTTTAGCATCAGAATGTATGAAAGTATATTATATAAAGCAGCAGTGTTTTAAAATATGTTTGACTTTATACATTAAGCATAAGGCACGGTATTTCATCTCCTAGCCACCTGGGGCTTTGGTGCCAGTGAGTCTACTCCGAGTTCCCTAGATCAAAGTGACACTGGATGCTAGGGGTGTGAAAGCCACTAATTAAGATGGTTGTATGAAGTGCCAATGGCCTTTGAAAAATAAAGGCCATCCTGGCAAACTGTCACCTCCCTAGACAGAGTGGCCCCAGCATTGCAGGATCTTTGCATGACAACTAAGCAAGATGGCGGTTTTGTTGCACATGCCCAGTGCCATGCTGAAGCTAGAGGTGCCAGGTTTCACAAACCTGAAAAAGTGTGTGAGTGGCTAGGGATGAAGTTCCCACGCTGCAGATTGGCTGTAAAACTGCAGGAATTACTTTGAAAAGGTTATAAAAAAAAAGTGAGCAGCCAGCCCAGGGAGCAGATTTTTCCCTCGTGATTCAATGGGATTCAATGTTTTTGCCAAGATTTCCAAGTTCTAAGTGACTCCAAGCCCATAGGAGTCTTGCGAAGACAGCAAGGAAACAGCTACAGGACTTTAAGCAGAAAAGTTCCTAAGTCAGACTTTCAGTATCATTTGGAGTGGAATGTGCAAGAGCTGCTGGAGGCTCATGCTGATTTGAGCTCCAGAACCTTTTGGGCTAAGTCCCGGTCAACCAACAGACTAGTTACAGACATTATTTCAACTCGGAAAGTCTGTGTTTCAACCCCAAGCCTCCAGTAAGTGTATTTTTTTTCTGCCTATTGCAATTCAATGTGTTTGCCTGTTTCTTCGGAATAAATTACAATTTATCTTACTTATTGGCTTTGCTCAGTGATATGATCCCGGTTTTAAATGTGTAAGTACTGTACCTGGTCCCCTGTAACAGTGTACAGTGGCGGCCCGCTTTAGTCTAATGCGGCCGCCACCGCGGGTAATTTAAAATCACGTGCAGACGCGGCTGTTTTGTTTTTTTTCTGATGCGTGCCGCGCGTCACTGGTGAGCCGGTCACGCGTGCTAGGGCTCCGCCAGCATCCTGAAGAGAGAGGTGATGGAGGTTGAAGGCGGGGTAGGGCCAAGTGACGCGTTGGGTACGTACTGTCGCTGCGTTGTGCATCACTGGGATCAGGAGAAGCAGAGGCGGAGCAGCCAGGGGTTCGCGCGTCATGGACCGGAGGAAGGGAAGATGCGGCTGGCGCGCGGCCAAGTTCGGCACCAGCCGAATAAAGCCCCAAAAAATTACGGGTATCTGTTAGGATGAAGCTGGCCGCAGCAGTAACTCTGATTGGCTACCGTACCATGTCACAGGCTTTCAATGACGTCACATCCGTTCTCCCCCAAGCCTCTGTCACATGGTATACTAGAGCCAATCAGAGTTGGGATGGAGTTCCCACGCTCTGAATGGCTACCGTACCATGTGAGGCCGACCATCTTTCTTTTCATGACGTCATCTTAAAGGCAATTGAAGCACAGCCATTCTGATTGGCTGTGCTTTCATTGCCTTTAAATGACGTCATCATTTTTTTTTTATTATCGGCCAAAACACATGGTTTTCACGGCCCAATCAGGGCCATGGGAACCATATGACGAAAATGTGACGTCATAGGCCTTTAAAAGCCTATGTCGTCTCATTTTGAAGGCAGGCGCCGAGGAGGAAGGACCTCCGGAGAAGAAAGAAGACCAGAGCGTGGCCGAAGAAGACAAGAAGACCCCGGAAGAGACCGAAAGAAGATACAAGAAAGAAGAATGAAGATGGATTACAAATAGAAGACCCGTGGATTGATTTGGTTTTTATTTTAATGTTTATTATTTTATGGTTTATTATTTTATGGGTTCCTGTACGTGGATTGGTTCGAGAATAAGCTGTTCAACGGGAGTCGGTGAGTGGGTCAAGTAATGGTAAGTGAACTAAAGAAATTTATTTTATTTAACTTGTTCATTTTTTGAAGGTTTTTTACATGTATATTTTTTATTTTTTTGCTATATCATTTCTTGCCACTGTATGTATGTATGTATGTCTAGATCGGTATATACATACAGGGTAAGAAATTATGTTGTTTTAAAAGCTTGTTTTGCTGTGTTTAAAATGTTTTTGGCTATGCTGCTATGCATAAATGTGTGTGTCATGTATTTTAGAATTAGATAGATGTAATTTTTGCTATTGTATGGTGTACTTTAGGTCAGGGTGAGGCTTGCTTTTGTATATTGTATTCTTTTTGGTACTTATATTTTGTCTGAGAATAACTTGTTCTGTTTAACGATTGAATTAGTTAATTGTTTAATTGTTATGGATGGAATTTAAATTGTTTTGTGATTTAATTAATGAATGCTAATTAATTTATGGTTACTGGATTGGTTTAAATAGCATACTTGTTTGTATGTATTGGTATTTTGTTTGAAATATGTTATTGTTAACATTCATTTGCAGAATCTACATGGTGCATAGATTCTATGCATCATGTATACAATGTAAATGCAATGTTTTGAGTGGCATTTGAGGCTTCTGATTGGCATTTGAGGATTTTCATTATAAGATGAGATAGGATTTTTAAAGGAAATTGATTTTATTGTACTGTGTCTGTATGGAGAAGTGGTATTTGTAGTACAGCATGTTTTTGATAACTCTTCTACATTTATTTGTATATTGGTTCATCATGTGTGTGTATATATATATATACACACACATATATATATATATACACACACATGATGAACCAATATACAAATAAATGTGTGTGTGCGTGTGTGTGTGTGTGTGTGTCGTCACTCCGCCACAGGCCAATGAGAGGTGTGCGGGGGCGGGCGGCCCAAGGGACCAATGAGATTTCCCCTGGGGACACAGGAAGATGCAGACAGGCATACAGTGCTTTCACAAATATATGCCTGTCTGCATCTTCCTGTGTCCCCAGGGGAAATCTCATTGGTCCCTTGGGCCGCCCGCCCCCGCACACCTCTCATTGGCCTGTGGCGGAGTGACGACACACACACACACACGCACACGCACACGCACACACACACACACACACATACACACACACACTCTGTTGCTTGGCCTCACTCTCCCCCGTCAGTTGGACCGCAGCTCACCTTCCACACCCCCCCTCCTCTCCCGGTGCCCCTCCTCTCCCGGTGCCCCTCACTCTCTTCCCCCTCCCCACCTCACCCAAATCCCCACGCTCCGCAACATCCCCAGCCGCACCATCACCCTCACCGTGCTCCCGGAGAGGGGAAGCGCGGCCCTCCTGCTCAGCAGAAAACTCCAGGCTCCTCCCCCCTCGCTCACAACGAGGAAAAGCGCGGCACGGCGCGGCCCGGGCCTCCTGCACTCCCCCTCACGTGCGCAGCTCCCGGACGGAGGGGAAGTGCGGCGCAGGCCTCCTCCTCACGTGCACCGGCTCCCAGACGGAGGGTAAGTGTGGCGCGGGCCTCCTGCCACTCTTGCCCCCCCCCGCCAGCTTCCCAAACTCACCTCCTGCCCCAGCCAGATGCCACGGGGTCAAGGTAAGTCACCCACCGTCTCCCACCCACGCACTGTCACCCAGTCACCCACACACCCACCCAGTCACCCACACACCCACCCAGTCACCCAGTCACTTTCACCCAGTCACCCACTCACTCACCCACTCAGTCACCCACCCACCCACTCAGTCAACTCTCAGTTACCCACCCAGTCACCCACCCACTCACTCAGTCACCCACCCACCCACTCACTCAGTCACCCACCCACTCACTCAGTCACCCACCCACCGACTCACTCAGTCACCCACCCACCCACTCACTTAGTCACCCATCCACTCACTTAGTCACCCACCCACTCACTCAGTCACCCACCCACCCAGTCACCCACACACCCACCCACCCAGTCACCCACACCCCCACCCACACACCCACCCAGTCACCCAGTCACTTTCACCCAGTCACCCACTTTCACCCAGTCACCCACTCACTCAGTCACCCACTCACTCAGTCACCCACCCACTCAGTCACCCACCCACTCAGTCACCCACCCAATCACCCACCCAGTCACCCACCCATTCAGTCAGTCACCCAGTCACCCACCCATTCAGTCAGTCACCCAGTCACCCACCCATTCAGTCACCCACCCATTCAGTCAGTCACCCAGTCACCCACCCATTCAGTCAGTCACTCAGTCACCCGGGGGAAGCCCAACCCTGTCATCCGCCCCCCCAAAATTACATCCCGGGCAACGCCGGGTCTCTCAGCTAGTCATATATATGTGTGTATATATATATATAGTTGCATGATGAAGCCACTGTACAAATGAATGGGTGAAGGGTGGGTATCGGGCCAGTGTGTCTTAACCCCTTAATTACCTTTGCAGTTATAATCCGATAAGGTGTTTAAGGGGTTAATTGATATCTGAATGTAATTGCAATGTATTGGCTATGTATTTTGTGGGCAATGAAAGACAAGGATTTTGCTGGCGACGGGGGCTTCTTATTGATGAGGTCAGTAGTACTTTATTTATTTTATTATGCTAGTTAATGTGTTTAATAATAGGCAAATAATCTGTTATCCCTATCTGGATAAAAGAGTTAATTGTGTAATTGATTTGGATGGTATTTTAATTGTTTTGGGATTTGATTCATTAATGGTAATTTATTTCGGTTGCCTTGCTTGGTTTAAATAGTATACTTGTTTAGATTTCATTGTATTTTCTTTAGAATATTTTATTGTTAACATTGATTGGCAGAGTGCTCAAAAGCAAATGCCAGCAACCAACCTCACACTGATGATACCCATCAAGGTTGAAACATGTTTGTGAGTGGGTTTACTGGCTTTGCATCTCCCAAGCCCTTGCTTAAAAGCTGCGCCTAAAGCAGCATGCATTGGCTAAGGGTTGCTCATGTAATGTGAGCTTAAGATAAAAGGTGGCACTGTGTGCTCATTTGCATGTCATTTCCCAGAATCCCTTCCTGCAGTGGAAGTGCTGTGTGCTGGGCGATAATGGTGAAAGACAGGGTTAAGTGATATCAGAATGTAATTGCAATGTTATGGCTATGTATTTTGTTGGCAACGGAGGACACAGATTTTGCTGGCGAGGGGGCTTCTTATTGATGAGGTTAGTAGAACTTTATTTATTTTATTATGCTAGTTAATGTGTTTTATAAAGGGCAAATAATCTATTATCCCTATCTGGATAATAGTTATTTTGCACATTATTGTACTGTATGTGTTGGGGGGGGGGGGGATTGATGTATTTAATGTATAGGACATGTTTATTTTTTTTACATACAGGGTTGTTTCCTCATGTCTGCGGGGGACCTATGGAGACCACCTGCGGTCTCCTCGGGCTTCTAAAGGGTAAACGGCTGCCGGGTCCACGGGGGGACACCTGTGGGGAAGAACAAGTGGCCCCACATCTGTGGGGGCACCGCGGACTGTAGGGACCTCCAGAGGGCCCCCAGACCCCCGGGGGAACCACCCAAGGCCTCTCAGACACCTGTGGGTCTGACCCGGGGCCCCCCAGACAGCCGCGGGCTTACCCTTGGGGACCCCATTGTGGCCCACGGTGACCCTCGGAGACCACCTGGTGGACCACGGCGACTGGCGGGGACCACCCATAGGCCTCCAGACCCTGTTTGAAACATGGTGCTGGGCTACTGTAGGTCTGTGAGGTGACCTATCAGGCTCACCGGGGACTCCCGTGGGCCTGAGGTATTATCCCTGTATGTAAAATAATAAATCATGTATTTATGGGGGGGGCACAGGAGGTGGGTTATGTATTTAATAAATATAATGATGTTTATTGTGGGGCTGTGTATTGTTTTTATTGTGGGTACTGGGGGTGGGGGAAGGGGGTATTGGTCCCAAGGATATGTGGGTAGGCCTCTCGGCTGGCTATTGGGTGAGGGTGGTTAGGCCTCACAGGGTGGAGGGGGTAGTGGGGGAGGGTATGTAGGCCTCCCAAGTGGTGGGTGAGGGTGGGTTAACCCCTTAATGACTGTAGCGGTTAATAACCGCTATGGTAATTAAAGGGTTAGAGAACATTACATTGGTTGTTTTTTTTCTTGTTTATGTTTTGCAGCATCGGAGGGGCATGGACGGTGATGAAGATGAGGATGGCCTTCATCGTGGCAGCCGGACATGGGTGAGTGCTATATGTATTTATTGTATTTATTGTTCTTTATGTATTTTAAATGGGCAAATTCACTATTATCCATATGTAGATAATATTAATTTTGCACATTAATATACTGTACAGTATGTGTTAAGGGTGGTGTATTTATGTGTTGTAATTTTTTTTGGAGTGCACTGAATTGGTACTGCAGGCCTGCAGGGAACACCCGAGGGCCACCGCCGGCCTATAGTATCATTGCGGTGCATCCTAAAAATGTTCTATATGTAATGGGGGTATAGGTTTTGTTGGGGGCACAGGGGGTGTATGTTGTTTATTGCAATGTTTATTGGGGGCAATTGTCCCCAATAAACATGCTATTATGCCTTAACCCCTTCATTGCCTTAGCGGCTATCCGCTATGGTAATGAAGCAGCATTAATGTATTTTCATAATATTGTGCGGGAGCAGGGGGTCCCCTGAGCTGAACCGCATTGATTTGTGGCTCAGGGACCCCCTGCTTCTCGATTTACAGGCCCCAGTTTGGGGCATCGGTGCCAGTGTCGCTGCCATCTTTATAGCGGACACGTCGCGTATGGGACGCTATAAAGATGGCGGTGACACTGGCATCCGATGACACATACTGGGGCCTGTAACTTGGGAAGCAGGGGGTCCCTGATCCACAAATCAATGCGGTTCAGCTCAGGGGACCTCCTACTCACAGTACTCTATTATTAAAAATATATTCATGCTGCTTCGTTACCATAGCACATAGCCACAAAGGTATGGAATGATTGTTTATTGATATGGGTGTTTTATTCATAGTGTAGATGTGCAGAGGGTCTCCGGAGCTGAACCGCTTTGGTTTTAGATCCGGGGACCCCCTGCTTCCCGAGATACAGGCCCCTTTATGGGGTGCCGGTATGCCTCTGCTTTGTTTACATTCTGCGGTCACATGATCGGGACATTTAAATGCAGAGGGATACCAGCACCTCATAACGGGGCCTGTATCTTGGGAAGCAGGGGGCCCCCGGACCTGAAACCAATGCGGTTCAGCTCCGGAGACCCCCTGCACATGTACACAATGAATAAAATAGTTTTTAAAAGAATTATTAATGTGCCGATGTTTGCGCCGAGAGAGCGGCGGATCTCTCTCTGCTGCAGACACATCTCGGCAGGGAACGGCTTCTCGCCAGGCAGACTGTCTCGCCACCGGTTACTCGCCATGTTTGGCAATGTTGTTCTCGCTGTGATTCACCAGGGATTCGGCCCTTCCTGCATACAGCGAGGGCAACACGCCAAAAACATGGCGAATTCAAACCCCTGGCGAATGCAATTTTCCGCCGCTTAGTGCATGACCACCCTAGTGTTCATATGAGGCTTGGCGTTCTCCTTATGTGTTTGTTTTGGTTGAGATGAACAGTCAGTGTCAGAGGAATCCCAATCTGTGGAGTAGTCACTTGGAACAACAGGTTGTTCCTGTGGTTGTGGTTTCTTAATATTGAATTTAAAGATTTTTCCCTCTTGATAATCTTTGGTATCTCTTTAGAATTGTTTGTGTTTTCTGATTTTTATCTCTTGGGTATACCGTTCAATATTGTTTTTTTTAACTGTAATTCATATTCATTACATTTTTCATTAGTATTCCATTTAGTGATTTCTGCTTTCAACTTGTTTACAGTACTGCTGCGGCAGCCTTTATTCTAACAAATCACCGTTTTTTCCCTGGCTTGTACCTGGAATGCGACGCTCTTCACCTGGCGCATGCCGCGTTCGTTTTGTGTTCCTAGCAACGGGTCATGCCGGCTGACGCACGGTTGATGGGTTTACTGATAATGGTTCGGTTTTAAAGGGCTGCAATGCTTTCACGTGTCCGCCAGATGGCAGATATTCATGAATTATAATGCGCATGCGCTTCAGTAATGTGTCGGCTTGCAGGTGTTTCGTTTAAAAAAGATACTGTACCACAGTGTGCTATTGTAACTTGGCCTTGAGACTGAAGGAAGAGGTTGCAAAAATGTATCAATTTAGGCTTTTCATATTAAAGAAAGACAAAGACCAGTTTCGCTTACAGTATTCTCCAGAGACCCGCCCGACATGAGTGTTCAAGTGCAGCCCGCTTTCCAAAAACCCGACAGAAGTTACGCGTATTTGATATGGGCCGCAATTAATGCAACAGATGATAAGATGGCAACAGTTGTTCAAATTTATCAGTATTTTATCGAAAACTATGACTTTTACAAATTTTCGCCAACTCCTCATACGTGGAAGCGTGCAGTAAGGAAAAGGTTAAGTAGCGACCCCTGTTTTCATCGTATTGAGCCACAATTTGTTGGAGGGTAATGGTGTGTATCACCGGATTTTTGCGGTATCTATGATCATGAAGGCGGCAAAAGGCGAAGGGTCATGTTAAAACCAACTAAGAAACGACAGTCGCTGCCAAGCAATGCACCAGCACCGGCTTCCAATGACGGTCCCGCCGTCAGTGACAACCCTGAGCCTGAGCCTGAGGCTGAGCCGGATTTCGCGTGCAGTTTTGATGAAGCTTGCATGTACCTAAGCAGTTTCCAGCCTCACCAGCTGACTACAGGTGGACTAGTCCCGCTGCAAACTATCGACGTGGATGATGAAGAACACTGGACTGGCAGTGGCCCGGCGCCAGCTGAATGGGAAATACTATGGTGAGTATTGTTGCCGTATAATTTTCTGTGTTTTTTTTATTTTGACAATACTGTATAAATAGCGGTGCGATTCCAAAGTCAAGCGATTCTCCTGTAAGCAATATCATTGGCTGAGCGGCTTCTACAGTACTGTACTGCAGATACTCAACAATTGGTGGAACGCTAGGCACATGCGCATGTGAACAGGAGAAAATTATTGGTGGGGCTGGCTGGGTACTTCTTTAGGGGGCTGAGCATTACTGTACATTAAAACTTTTCTTTTTGTTTTTCCTCAGAAAAGAAAACGGCTAATGGGGGGATTTCGATGGATAATATCGCGTTGTGTGACAATGCCTGCACATTGCTGAATCGGATTTAAAACCCCACGTCTACAGTTTTTTTGCCCTTGTTCCGGCCGTACAGTACAGTATACTGTGTAATAAACCCTAAAAATAAAACTATGCATTTATTCTACATGTACAGTATCATTTACATTGTGTGTGTTCTACAGTATACAGTGCCAGGTTCCTAACATCTATGGGCAAAATGAATTTTATTTCTAGGTGCCCTAGAACAGAAGTTCCCACGCCAATTGGCCGTGAACTTGACCGAGGCCCTAGTTCCCACGCCAAATGCGCGATTACCCTGACTCCGTTCTGTTGCCACGAGAGGGTCGCTATTTGCCATGCAATCCTGCCGGAACTAGGACTACATGGTGACCAAATCTGAGCCCTCTAGGTTGAACAGAACCAGAGTTATGGGTTCCAGGTTTCTGCTCATTCTGACTTAGCCGTTTCAAAGCAGCGCGGCTTTCTCCGCCATTACGGTCAATGATAGGACCCTCCTCGCCGGCGTGACCCTTTCTCGCCACCATTACTGGTCAGACCCTGTTGGGGTCAAGTGAGAGGGTTCCTAACATCTATAGGCAAAATGAATTTTATTTCTAGGTGCCCTAGAACAGAAGTTCCCACGCCAATTGCCCTAGTTCCCACGCCAATTGCGCGATCATTGCTCTTTTTTGACAATGTTGCCGATCTTGCGGATTTGCGGTCTGGCAGTAAAAAAACAGTGCAGTAAGCCTCGACATTTGTTACACTGTCAAAGGAGCAAATGGAAACAATGTAAGACAAATCAACATGTTCTTTTATTGGTGGAGTCAGTACAAAAACATTTATTTACAAATACTGTACAATGTTGAAACATTTTAAGTGCACAGCAATTCAAAACATCGACAGTACAGTCCTAGAGGGCAGCAAACAGGGCAGGTTTTCTGGGCAACCTTGAAAACCGTGCCTGTTTTCGGCCCCCAGGGACTGGAGTCGTGCATGTCCTGTGTAAAAAAACACACAACAACATCTCCTTTGTTTAAGTACAGCAGGTACTGTAGGGCAAAACATGTACAGTACAATACAGTTCAGCACAACAGTGTGGTCTCACTGAAACTCCTCCACATTGTCCATCCAGGGCCGATGCCTTGCATGGCGCAAAATGCCATTAATGCAGTCTCGAACGCCTTTCATTACAGGATCTGTAATTGGATAAAAGCGCCGCAATTCATCCCAAATGTTTTTCCTTAAATTGACAGGAAGCGCCTTTTTTTACGCGATTCCCATCGTAGTTCACTTTGAAGGCCCAGTCGCAGTACAAAGAGTAGGGAACATGGTGCTTAAATATGAACAAGGCATACTTGTGGGGTACACCAGCACTCATCACCCTATACTTCTCCCTGAGCTTCGGTGGCAGATCGCACAGGGTGATGTCGGGCACCGTTTCGATGCGAGCGGGTGTAGGTCTTTTGGGAGCGGCTGTGCTTGAGGCGACGGGCGATGGTAGGTTGTCTGGGAGGAAGCTTTTCTCTGGTCTAGGTCGCCGTGTTGTATCCTGGCATGGTCTTGACGGGGTTGTCATGTCCTCCTCAACGGCATACATGTACACTACATCTTCTAGTGGAGGGGGTGCGCTTGGTGATGGAAGGGGGTCGAAGGTCCCATTCATCACATCCATGTCACCCCCCTGCTCCGGCATCGGGGAAACAGGGGCATTAGCACCGAGCAAATAATGTATGCCCGCTATGTAAGCCTCTATCTTCTCCATCCGTCGATCCATCCGTTGATCCATTTGTAGCATCCGTTGCTCCACATTTAGCATTGTTTCCAGAAGCAGATCTATCTTTGCCAGCACAATAGAATTCCCGGGGAGATCCACACTTATCCCATTCAGTATCCGGTCTAACGAGCTGCTTCTTGTGCATGGCGTGTGAACATCTGGGGGGATGGGTGCAACGGAGGATGAGATGGGGGTTCCATGGACAGAAGCTGCATCGACATCGAGGAAGAGTGGAGGAGGTGATCTGTGGATACCCGGTAGAGGAGAAGCGGCAGCGTCGTCGAAGAGGGATGGAGAAAGTGACCTTTGGATTTCCGGGCGAGAAGCAGAGTCATCCAAGAGCAAAGGAGACAGTGACCCGTGGATTTCAGAGGCGGCAGCGTCGTCGGATGGAACCGGAGAAGATGGGGGTGGAGAAGACGGGCTGAAGATTTCCGGGACAGCTACAGCAGAGTCGTCGAAGCGTATGTGAGGAAGTGGTCTGAGGGTTCGATGGGTTGGCTGCCATTCGTTTTGCGTCGAGAGTACATCACCGTATATCTTCTTCACATAATTAGGCTTACGTCTAAGAAAACCCTTAGCCTTTGGGGTCAGCAGAAGGTTTTTTTTATTGGCCTTAGCCTGTCGCTTTTGCCTTGGCATGGAAACGGCTGCCGCCTTTCGCTTTTTCAGCTTGACAGGCACGGCAGAGGCGAGAGGGTTCCTGCGTCTATAGAAACGGGGTTGCTCCATGGAAGCAGGTGGCACAATGCAGTATCTGGACAAGGGCAAGTTCAGATAAAGATCATGGAGTGGTGGGCTACAGTATGCAAAGTGTGTAACCTTTTATGCATGGCGACCAGGTACAGGTGTTGAAAGTGGGCGTACTCTCATGTGAGTCATTACCGTATAAATACACCATCCATTTTGTGTATTTACTGCACATAGAACACACATCGACTAAACATCGAATATACATTCTTGTGTTTGTATTTCTTTGTACTCGAACAAATGCCTGTTAAAAAGATTTCAAAGGAGCTCAGCATGCGAATTAAGGAGATGTACACGAGCGGACACCGAATTGCTGCTATCCAGCGCTGGTTAGCTGCCTCTGACCTTGTTGTGCCAGCAACCACCGTGTGCTATCATGCATACGGAAAAAACAGAGAATGCAAAAGGGCACCAAGCGTAACTAACGCGTAAGTATATTTATAAAACTTAACAACAAAAAAAAATAGAAAACTGTACGTACTGTACTGTTCCTACAGTACAGTATATCTACAGTACAGTTCTGTATCTACTGTAATACTGTTGTTATTTCTGTTTATTTATATTACAACATAGTTTGTACAGTATATTTATATTTATAGTGGAACAGTATACATTTTTTGTATATTTCAATTTATCATACAACGGTATATATAGGATGTATATTTATATTTATATGACAACAGTATATATATTTTGTATTTTTATAGTACAACAGTATATATATTTTGTATATTTATATTTATAGTACAACAGTATACATTTTTTGTATATTTCTATTTATCGTACAACGGTATATATAGGATGTATATTTATATTTGTATGACAGCAGTATATTTATTTTGTATATTTATAGTACAACAGTATATATATTTTGTATATTTATATTTATAGTACAACAGTATACATTTTTTGTATATTTATATTTATCGTACAACAGTATATATTTTTGGTATATTTATATTACAACATTAAATTTATATACATTTTATATTGCTGCATATTAATAAAACAATATATTTTCTTTACATTGTAGGGAGACAACTCTTCTGGTGGACAAAATACGTGAGGAGAATGATGAGAGGAGTGCATTAAGGGTTAAAAACACTCTGCAGGAAAAGCACAATCTGACTGTATCCGAGACCAGCATAAAGAAGATGAGACGCAGCATTGGATGGAAATATGGACGTGTGAGGTTAGTACTGGAAAGTACAGGAAGTACTGTAAAAGTGTTGTTTAGCAAACTGTACTGTACTGCACTGTGCCGCTAAAATTTTTTATTCCTTGTCATTACAGAGCATACCCCATGATACGGGACGCAAACAAAATCAAAAGGGTGGTCCTGGTCCAGGCATGGATCGACAGTGGGGAGACTTTCCAGGATTGCATCTTCACTGATGAGTCTACTGTGTCGCTGGAGAGATTTGCAAGCTTTGCATTCCACAAAAAAGGCCGCATATCTTTGAAGCCGCGGCCAAAACACCCTGTGAAGCTGCATGTGTGGGGTGCCATCTCTAGGCGTGGACCGGGTTGCATTGTCATCTTTGAAGGTAAAATGTATCAAATATAATGTCGCCTAATGCACTGTACTTTACTAGTGTTGCCTTACTGTATGCACTGTACTGTACTATTGTGCAGTTTTTTGAGCACTTTTCTTTTCTTGCTATAGGAATCATGAATAAAGCTTTCTTCCAAGACAACATTGTGCCCGAGATAGTGCAATACATCACACGCGAGTTCCCCGACGGTCACCGCTTCTACCAGGACAACAATCCCAAGCACAACGCGTCAACGGCGCATATCCTTGAGCGCGGCATCAACTGGGTGAAGACACCAGCGGAGTAAGTGCAGTAGACCGTGTCCCATTTTTGTTCCCCACTGTTTTTAGCTCTTAAACCAATTGTCCTTTTTTTCCAATGACAGATCGCCAGACTTCAATCCGATCGAAATGGTCTGGCATCAGCTGAAGGACCATATCCGGAAAGTGGCGAAACCCTCCAAAAAGGACGAGTTGTTGAAAGGCATAATGAGTTTTTGGAACGATGTACTCACCGTGGAACGCTGCAATAAATATATAGACCATATTGCCACTGTGTTGCCTATTGTCATCGCGCGTAATGGGCAAGCATCAGGAAAGTAGTACTGTGCTGCAGTATTGTAAGTACAGTATGATACAGGTAAGTATGGCACAGATTTTTTCTTTCCAGATAGTCAGAGTATACAGTAGTTAGTTTTTTCTTTACAGAGAGAGCAGCACCAGCCATCAGGTTACAGTACATAGAATTTAACAGTAGTCAGAGTATACAGTAGTTCCAGTATACAGTAGACTAGTTTGACAGTACTACAGTAACTGCCTACTAACTGCTCAATTTTTTTCTTTCCAGAGAAAGCAGCACCAGCCACCTACAGTAGTTTTACACATCACACAATGCCATAATACAGTACGCACATACAGTACAGTACAATAACTGCACTAATTTTTTGTTTTCTTGTCGTTTCAGGAAAAAACGGGTGGCCTGGGGGGAGGTGGGTTTTTGTGTCCAGTCTAATCTGTTTGTACAGTAAAATGTACAGTATATAAACAGCAGTAATGATGTACACAAAACCTCTCCTCTCTCAATGAACTACTGTACTGTAGACAGAACGAGGAAAAGATAAAGACGGGAAAAATAATATTACTATACAGTATACAGTATATATATATTATACAGTACATTACAGTATATATTATTAAATAATTTTCTTATAAATGTGCATTATTCATGTTTCCCCATGTTTTACAAATGTTTTCTAAATGGTTATCCAATTTCAATCTGCCAGAAGAATTTAATAAAGGCTGCAGTATGTATTATTCATGATTATTTTTATATTTGTATTTTTTGGGTCCTGCCAAAATAAAATAAATATTTATTCACTTTCCTGCTAACCATAATCATTGACAACAACCACACACCCCCCCCCCCTGACAGTATAAGAATGAATGACAAAACAACATGAATCAGTTAATGTTTTTTTTACTCTCAATTCTCACAATGCTGTGCACATCAGATTTACAATTACATTTCAAATTCGAGAGGGGATTTCCCAAAAGCCTCTAAGGGTAGGGGGGGGGTGGTGTGATTACATGCAGGCGCACTGAGCTTTGTCGCTCGGCTATGGGCGGATTAAGAACACAATGGCAATATTCAGAAGATTAACGAGTCTGTGGAGAGAGGGGGTTGGTAGGTAGGGTAGGGTGACTCATGCGCTGTAAGCAGCAAGCTCCCATCTCTAAAAGGATTAGAGTACACGCAGGCGCAGTCAGCCGATTGATGCTTGGCTAGGGACGGATTAAAAACATAATGACTAAAGTAACTGCAGAAAATGAATGACTCTGGAGGTGTGTAGCTAAAATAGTTAACAGTACTGTAATTTCAAAAGGCAGTTCATCATAATAATTTGATCAATAAACCCCCAAATACAACCCCCACATACAGTACATAAAAAGCAAGTCACTTTAACTCCCTGTGCCTCAGGCACCAAAAACAAACAGTAGATTTTCTATATACAGTATATATATATTATTAATTAATATTCATATAAATGTCCATTTTTCATTTATCTCCATGTTTTACAAATGTTTTGTAAATGTTTCTTCGATTTCAATCTGCCAGAAGAATTTAATAAAGGCTGCAGTATGTATTATTCATGATTATTTTTATATTTGTATTTTTTGGGTCCTGCCAAAATAAAATAAATATTTATTCACTTTCCTGCTAACCATAATCATTGACAACAACCACAACCCCCCCCCCCCCCTGACAGTATAAGAATGAATGACAAAACAACATGGTTTTTTTACTCTCAATTCTCACAATGCTGTGCACATCAGATTTACATTTACAATTACATTTCAAATTCGAGAGGGGATTTTGCAAAAGCCTCTAAGGGTTGGGGGGGGGGGGGGATGGTGTGATTACACGCATGCGCACTGGCAATATTCAGAAGATTAACGAATCTGTGGAGAGAGTGGGTTGCTAGGTAGGGTAGGGTGACTCATGCGCTGTAAGCAGCAAGCTCACATCTCTAAAAGGATTAGAGTACATGCAGGCGCAGTCAGCCGATTGACGCTTGGCTAGGGACGGATTAAAAACACAATGACTACAGTAACTGCAGAAAATGAGCAAAGCGTTGTTGTGTGTTTTTTTACACAGGACATGCACGACTCCAGTCCCTGAGGGCCGCAAACAGGCACGTTTTTCAAGGTTGCCCTGAAAACCTGCCCTGTTTGCTGCCCTCTAGGACTGTACTGGTGCAATTTCAACCCGCTCAGACCCACAGAACGGATTATTTTAAATTATATTTATATATTTATATTTTAAAGATATAAAACAATGTACTGTATTGTATTTAAAACATGTGACTGTAAACCATACTGACTGACAAATGTTTTCACACATGTACTGTAGCAGTAAACCATACACCTGTTGATGTTTTGAATTGCTGTGCGCTTAAAATGTTTCAACATTGTACAGTATTTGTAAATAAATGTTTTTGTACTGACTCCACCAATAAAAGAACATGTTGATTTGTCTTACATTGTTTCCATTTGCTCCTTTGACAGTGTAACAAATGTCAAGGCTTACTGCACTGTTTTTTTACTGCCAGACCGCAAAGCCGCAAAATCGGCAACATTGTCAAAAAAGAGCAATGATCGCGCAATTGGCGTGGGAACTAGGGCAATTGGCATGGGAACTTCTGTTCAAGGGCACCTAGAAATAAAATTTATTTTGCCCCTAGATGTAAGGAACCCCCTCACTTGACCCCAACAGGGTCCGACCAGTAATGGCGGCGAGAAAGGGTCACGCCGGCGAGGAGGGTCCTATCATTGACCGTAATGGCGGAGAAAGCCGCGCTGCTTTGAAACGGCTAAATCAGAATGAGCAGAAACCTGGAACCCATAACTCCGGTTCTGTTCAACCTAGAGGGCTCAGATTCGGTCACCATGTAGTCCTAGTTCCGGCAGGATTGCATGGCAAATAGCGACCCTCTCGTGGCAACAGAACGGAGTCAGGGTAATCGCGCAATTGGCGTGGGAACTAGGGCCTCGGTCAAGTTCACGGCCAATTGGCGTGGGAACTTCTGTTCTAGGGCACCTAGAAATAAAATTCATTTTGCCCATAGATGTTAGGAACCCCCTCACTTGACCCCAATAGGGTCCGACCAGTAATGGCGACAAGAAAGGGTCACGCCGGCGAGGAAGGTCCTATCATTGACCGTAATGGCGGAGAAAGCCGTTTCAAACCAGCGCGGCTAAGTCAGAATGAGCAGAAACCTGGAACCCAAATCCTATGTTAGTGGCGAATTAAAAATAAGGTGGAGGAAGGGTAGAAGGGTAGACCAAAAGGAGTATGTATCCCAAATAAATTCTAGGCTACTGTAGCTCTATACTCTAACAGGGCAGGTAAGTATATGCAATGATACAGTGTATGGTTTCTAACAACAGCTCGCAAACGCCCCCATGAGTTTTTACACGGCATTGCAGTATTGCAGACAGCGAGAATAAAATGCTTAAATCACAGGCGCGAAAATAACGCAATTCACTCCGGCCGAAAAAGACACAAAACCGCACATAACCGGGATAATCTGAAATTCGCGGAGCTAGCCGAGTTAGAATAAAGGATGTCACCACTCTAGGTCACTTTTAAATACGTCAAGTTTTTCTGTTTCATATTTCACAATTAACTTCATTAAATCATGTGAACACGGAGAGAGTACCTTTTCCCACTCTTTTGTAAATTCTCTCTCTGTACACATATACGAAGGGGCCAAATTGAGGCGTAGTCCCCTAGGGATCAGTTTGGATTTGATGTAGGTTTCCAAACTGATTATGTGCCACCACAGTCTAGATTGTTCATGTTCTCCGCTCCTGACCTGAGGTTTTTGTGTCTTAGCACCCATTCACATTTTCTTTTAAAGCCTCTAGACCCCACGAAGGGGGATCCCAATTTGCTGGACCTGGTTCTGCTTTTGTGTATATTACAGTATAGAATAAAGAAAAATTCTACATTTTATTCCATGACTTATTGCCTTGTCAAAACGTGCGTTTTGACCAGGACAGCATCACAGTTACCAAAATAGGCCTGTTGCAGTGTACATGCAACTACACACGCGGGTTTCTTGACAAGGCTTATTTATTTAGCCTTAAAAGTTATACAGCACACAAAACAAAAATAGCTTTTCATCAGCAAACAAAAGAAAATGGCTTATTCTTCAGCAGACAAAACAAAACAGTTTCTCTTTAGCAGACAGTGTAAAAATGAGGCAGCTACCTTTTCTATGCAGGAGACAGACAGTTCATAAACCATGTACTTTGCTAACAGACCTTGTATCAGTAATCTCTTCAGTAGCTTACTCCTCTCCCTCAACAGCCAGCCCCCATGTGTCTACAGCCTGGGGTTTTTTAACACACCTTGATTAGGCAGCTGGGATCCAACTAATTGTCCTGAGGTTCCCAGCTGAAATTAACCTAGTCACTGCTGCATTGCAGGCTAAACATATGTCTGCCAGGCATATAGCTGGTGGCTTTTATTTACCCTGTCACAAGGCCCCATAGACTTTTTCATAAAATAAATTATATTATTGCATTAAAATAAAAAACATGCAAAATGTTTACAAATTATTATAACATTGTTCATGATCATGATCTGTATCCCTATGTGGGATAAAATACTGTTTACTTTGCTTTACAAATACATGCTTAATAATTTTGATAATATTATTTGAACTCATTCCATTTTCTTTTTATTAGATATATCTGTGTTGGGAAGATTCCTACCTGTTGCAGCTATGCCGAATATCAAAATAGAGAAGGTTAGTTCAGAATATGGCTTTCAGTGTCTTCATATGCTCTACATACATTTGCTAACAACTCAAGTAACAACTCAGTTCCCAAAAAGTACAACATTATAGGGTATATAGAAAGAAAATAATACTAATGTATTTTTTTTTATAAAACTTTAAAGGGCATGAGACCGCTCATCCAATTATATAACAATCAATATTTAAAATTCAGATAAGCAGGTGCTCGGAAGGGATAAAGGTATCTACGTATAACAGTGTTTATCCAAGAGGGATCAAAAAAATATCCCCATAGCACCCGGCACTCAATGCCGGAGAGATTATTCCGGACGACAATATTCCAATAGGAAAAATTACCTATTTCATCAAATGTATAGGGAATTAGTGGCCCTTGTACTAAAAAGTCCCAAGAAAATAATAAAGTTTTATTGGTCTAAATACTCATATAAAAACACACATGTATACATCATTCAAAACTATTAAAATACCCCATTCAGAGGTGGCTATTAGGATCAGTAGTGGTTCAGTGAACTATCTTTCATAGATAGGAACTCTAATGATTCTCATACTGTACATACATTACAGTGATTCATGCCGTGCTGTATACCATAGAGAGTTTTTCAGAGTATCACCTTATATAGGTTTGTTTAGGCTTGTTGGTGTAACATTTCTAGCATAAATGAATATATTCCTTATTCATATATATATTGATAGAATAGCCCTATAGATGTGCTGAGTCTACTGTCAAAGCATATAATTAGCTTGCAAAGTTCTTAGTATATAGCTGTTCAGCATTCCCTATACAAATTGTAACATACAGTAGCGGTTTACGGACAATCTATGTAGCATATTATGCCTAAAGTATATATATAGAGCAAATATGGGTGCCTAATGGCCTTATGCAGCCCCAAAAGTACTGCGTGATCACAGCGGGTCACGCGCCGAGTCTGTATCAGGACTCGGCAAAGAATACAAGCCTGTCTTCTCTCTTTGCGGCTGATCACTGAATATCGCCACTTCTGATGACGTCAGCAAGTGACGTCTATTCCCGACAACCGTTTCACGTAAGGCTACGCTTCTTCAGGGGTGGATGAGTCTCATCCTGGACATTATTTTTGTAGTAGTTTCTTAACCCACTCACCCCCTCTGGGGTCTCACGGTACACATTCAATCCCACTGAAGCGCATCACACTTGATCACTTTGTGATCTTGTAAAATGTGTCTTGCTACTGGTGTATCTACAGCATTTCGGACTCTCCCCACATAATCTGTATTGACCGCATATGGGCAGATCAAATAGCGTTTATTCACTCCTATACCTAACACCTACCCATTTTTTAAGGGGGTCAATATGACCTTTTCATTTTATGCACTTCAGTCAGATGTATTACCCATGATTAACACGTATTTAGAAGCTGCCACATAGTATTATCTGGGCTCTATATATATTTTAAGCCATACTTCATCCACACTCGATGAATCTTGAATAATTGTTGTCTTTGCTGCTGAAACAACTGATGTTTACCTGCAACAACTGATCCTTACCTTTATAAACCTATATGGATCTTAAATACCTTGAGAAATAACGAATTGTACATACAATGAGACAACGCAGTCAGTACCTGAATAATAATTTTATTCCTTTATTACAGAAAGCAAATAAACAATGATGACTTGGGCATCCAGGTATAGAGTATTAGTTAATTTAGAATCTGTATTGACCACTTTTGGGCAGATCAAAATAGGGTTCATTCACTCCTACACTACACACTTACTTACCCATTTCTTAATGTGTCTAGATTACTTTTTCCTTCTATGCACCTTAGTGAGATGTATTACCCATGATTAACATCCATGTAGAAGCTGCCATACAATTACAAGCTGCGCTATATACATTTTCAGACCTACTTTATCCACGAACCTTGACTAAATGTTGTTTTGCTGCTGCTATATAACATGAAATCACTGATTTTTACCTGCAGCAACCGATACTCACCTTCATATACCTATATAACCACGGATCCTAAGTGCCTTGAGAGGTAACAGAGTATACACACAATGAGATAACATAGTCAGTACCTAAGAAACTTTATTTCTTTATAATGGGAAGTAAACAAACAATGACGACATAACGATATAAGACAGACATGTAGGAGGATCACGGGTATAACCCTGCCCCCTGACGCAAAGAGGGGCGGGAGTATCAAACGAGGAAACAGATAAATACTTACCATTAAGTCCAGGATGAGACTCCTCCTCCCCTGAAGAAGCGTAGCCTTACGTGAAACGGTCGTCGGGAATAGACGTCACTTGCTGATGTCATCAGAGGTGGCGATATTCGGTGATCAGCCGCAAAGAGAGAAGACAGGCTTTTATTCTTTGCCGAGTCCTGATACAGACTCGGCGCGTGACCCGCTGTGATCACGCAGTACTTTTGGGGCTGCATAAGGCCATTAGGTACCCTTATTTGCTCTATATATATACTTTAGGCATAATATGCTACATAGATTGTCCGTAGCAAATGTAACCCCTATGTTACAATTTGAATAGGGAATTCTGAACAGCTATATACTAAGAACTTTGCAAGCTAATTATATGCTTTGACAGTAGACTCAGCACATCTATAGGACTATTCTATCAATATATATATGAATAAGGAATATATTAATTTATGCTAGAAATGTTACACCAACAAGCCTAAACAAACCTATATAAGGTGATACTCTGAAAAACTCTCTATGGTTTACAGCACGGCATGAATCACTGTAATGTATGTATGAGAATCATTAGAGTTCCTATCTATGAAAGATAGTTCACTGAATCACTACTGATCCTAATAGCCACCTCTGAATGGGGTATTTTAATAGTTTTGAATGATGTATATATGTGTGTTTTTATATGAGTATTTAGACCAATAAAACTTTATTATTTTCTTGGGACTTTTTGGTACAAGGGTCACTAATTCCCTATACATTTGTTGAAATAGGTAATTTTTCCTATTGGAATATTGTCGTCCGGAATAATCTCTCCGGCATTGAGTGCCGGGTGCTATGGGGATACTTTTTTGATCCCTCTTGGATAAACACTGTTATACGTTTTTTTTTTATCACAGATTAAGTATAGAGATCCCCAACAATAGAATATATTTATTTATTGATTAAAAGGTTGCATAGTTACATATTACATAATTACATAGTAGGTGAAGTTGAAAAAAGACATATGTCTATCAAGTTCAACATATGATAAATTTAGACTAAAGATACATATCCTGCTGTTTATTTGCATTTACAGTATTTTTATCCAGAGGAAGGCAAACAAAAAAAACCAGTAAAACATCATCCAATGCTGTATCATAAGGGGAAAATTCAATTCCTTCCTGACTCCCAACTAATGACAATCAAATTTCCATGTTTACTTATTTGGTATATCCCTGTATACCATTGCGCCGAGGTGTGAAGTCACCACACGGTTTTGGCTTAGGCCCCACCCCCATGACGCCACGAAGAAGCTCCCTCGCGCACCTACGCACCGGTGCCGTGTTGCCAGGGACACGCACGGGGTTAACACGATTACCTACAATTACTCCACACCTGCGGTACACTCCGCCCCTGCTTTCCAGTGGACAGAATATGTCTGATTATTCATTCCTCACAACCTGGTGCAGCCCTGCTATTGGCTGTCACTCCCTTATATGTTCAGCCAGCCCTCCTCCAAGTTGGCTGAGCATAACTATAGTTTGCGACTTGTGCTTGCCTCAAGCAAGCTGCTGTTCATCTTGCCTTGTTTCCTGCCTGCTGCTTTTGTTGTACCTAACCCTTGCTTGTTCCTGGACCTCTGCCTTCTCTGACCCTTGACCTCGGCTTGTATTTGGACTCCGATCTTCTATTGTAAGGAATCGAGGAGCGCGTCCTCCGCAGCGCAATCCCTCCTTACCTGCTGCCTTGCACAACCCCGCTGCCTATACAGCGCACGCACTCATGGAGGAGCGTTATGGACATCGTGGAGTCTGGCTCCGCCCCCGGTTACGGGGCGCGCGTCAGCGTCGCGCAGCGCACACACATGACGTGTTTGCACCGCTCCCAAGCTGCGCATCAACAATCTAATCACACCCACCTGTCTCCTGCACCGCTCCACCTATCCTTGCCTCTGCTGTGGCCACACCTTTACTCCTCCCCTTTCTCACGTTGGTCCTGTTCGCCTATATATGCTCAACGACCCCTTTTTTGTCCTCACCGGACAAAAATCTCTCCGCTGAACCCGGTCTTCCTACTCCTAATCGCTACAGCAGTAATGTTATAGGGTAAACAGCAATAGCTTCTGTCCATGTAGTTGGCAATAGGTGAAATAAGTAGTCCCCTACTTAGCGATCTAATAGCCCTACTGTATTGTATGCAGACAACAGAGATCCTTGGCACAGTTGATAGAAGGTAAATAGAACAGGAACAGAGCACGCAGCTGATGTTGTTAGGAGCCGGGGAGCCATGTGACCAGTGTAGGAGCATTCCTATTGGACAGCCACCTCCTCCCCAGCTATTGGACAGGCACCTCCTCCCCAGCTGTCCAATAGGAATGCCCCTACTCCAGTCACATGGTTCCCCCGGCTCCCACCAGCAACAGCTGTTTGCTCTGTTACTGCTGCTCCCACCGGCTGAACAACCACTTCAGCTGCTGCCACCGCTACCAGGACGTCTACTGCTGCTCCCAAGCTGTCGCTGAGTTCCTCCTCACCCTCCGCAGCGATCTTCCTCACGCTGCAGATAAGTGTATGGTACTCAGCAGAGTACCTGGTACCCGGCCCGGTGAAATTGACCATTTTCCCTGGGTACCTGGTAATCTGTTACCCGGCAAAATTCAGGACCCGGCCCAACACTAACATAAACCACATTGTTACTAATATGTATAGATCTATCAACTGTGCTAAGGATTTCTTTTGTGGGCATGGTTTGACACTGTGCCAGTCAATGGGCAGAGGGGGTGGAGGTAGTTGCCCCGGTACGGGTGGTTAGGTCACCTCAGTGGGTAGCGGAGGGGTGTTAACCCCTTAATTACCATAGCGGTTAATAACCACTATGGTGAGTAAGGGGTTAAAGGCTAACAGTTTTTTTTAATTTTACTGCCGGTACCCACTGATGACAAGGACCTTCATCGTGGAAGGGGTAAATACAACTTTAATTTACTATATGCTGGCTGGGTAATGTCTCATCTTTAATGGGTAAATGCATTATTATCCTGATTTGGATAATAGGAATTTTGCCCATTATTGTACTTTATGTGTTGGGGGGGGGGGGGGGTGAGGAGTTGTTGGGGGTAGAGGAGGTGGGTAGTAGGTTTGTGATATTTTAATGTTTATTTTGGATAGAGGGGTGGTTGAAGGGGGTAGTTTCCCCGGGGTGGGTAGTTAGGCCTTTCAGGTGGGTAGCGGGAGGTGTTAACACCTTTGTTACCATTGCGTTTACTACCTCTCGCAAACTTCCCGGTTGACCTAACCACCCACCCTGGAGATACTACCCCCTTTACCCACCCCCTCTACTCCCAATAAACCAGGTACTCTGGTTAAAACCCTTCATTGCCTTAGTGGCTAGCCGCTAAGATAATTAAGTTTTTTTTAAATTTTCTTTTTTACCACAATATTGAATCAGGGGGTCTCTGGAGCTCAACCTGCATTAATTTCAGCCTCAGGGACCCCCTGCTTCCCGAGTTACAGGCCCCGGTATGGGGTGCCGGTCACGTGACGCAGAACATTTAAACATGGCTGAAATACCAGCACCCCATATCAGGGCCTGTAACTAGGGAAGCAGGGGTCCCTGGAGCTGAAATTAATGTGGTTTAGGTCTGGAGACCCTTACAGACGTATGTGGTTTGTTAGGATTCACAAAGTGGGAGTCCCATTCAGAAGCAGGGACATCGCTGTGTTATTCCTGATGGGCCATTCCCCCCTGCTGTGGATGGTCAACTCTTGGCACGCTGTGCACCATTATATGCTCTACGGCTGCTGATACAGTAGATATAAGTGGCTGCATCTGTAGTTACAACAATGATCAGGATTGAGAATGACACTCAATGCACATTTTGCCACGTATATGTGCACTTGGAGAAACTGTTCCCGGGAGCATACAACTGTCAGAAGAGTGGGCAAGTGGTCTCTTTAGAGTCTCAGATTTCTGATCTGAAGAGGAAACTTGCAATATTGAGGGGTATTAAAAATCTTGAAAGGTGTTTAGTGCTCACTGAGCAGGCCCTGGCTGGGTGCAGATGGTGGCGCTGTGAATGAAGAGCAGTTAGGTAGCTGAGTAACAATTAGAAGTAGTTCTGAGTTTACCCACCCCAATAGATTTGCCCTATTGAGTGAAGATATTGGGACTCCATTATTAGGAAGGTAGAGAGGGCATTCTGTTGCCATTACTGCATGAACTGAACAGTTTGTTGTCTTACGGGTGCTCGAGTTCGGCACATTGCAGATTGCAGACAGATTGTTGGGAGGGGCTGGGACTGAACTGTGGGTCTCGGTACACGTTGGCACAAATGACAAGTTAGAGAAAGATGGATGGTCCTAAAAAAAATTCAGCGATTTAGGCCGAAAGCTTAAGGCAAGGACCTCCAAGGTAGTATTTTCTGAAATACTACCAGTGCTACAGTATGCACTACCACCGGGAGACAGTCAGAGATTAGGGAGGTTAATGCATGGCTAAGAAAGTGGTGTAGGAAGGAGGGCTTGGGTTTTTAGAGCACTGGGACAACTTTTCTGAGAGGTGCAATCTTTATGATAGGGACAAATTGTACCTCAATGAGGAGGGATCTTCTGGGCTATGGGGGAGAATGCTAAAAATGTCAGAGGAGATTTTAAGCTAGGATGTAGGAGCGGGGGAAAAGAAACAGATAACGAACTGAATAAAGGAGGATGGGGAATTAGCAATGGGTCATGGAGGTAGAATGGTAGCAAGTGCGAGTTTGGCAAGCAGGGAGACACCCATATTAAATACAGATATTACTTGAAAACTTCTAAAGACTAAACCCAATTGCTGTAGAAAAGCAGGAGCAGATAAGATATTAGGAAAAAATACTTAAATGCATGCTTGCTAATGCAAGATTCATGACAGATAAAATGGGGCAGCTTGAATTAATAGCTACAAGGGAACAGTATAATATAGTGTGAGGTAGTATATAAGAGGTTAACAACTCTCACTTTAGCAGACCAGAAAACCACACCCTAGGTTGAAGGTCTGCTAGCTGATTGGAATGGGGAGCTTTAAAAGGTAGGCAGCAGACCTCCTTCTGTCTCTCATTTTTGCCTTTGGTCTCTGAACTTTTCAACCGTGTTCAAGGGGCTACCATCTTCACCAAATTGGATCTGCGTGGCGCCTACAATTTGGTAAGGATTCACCCAGGGGGGTGAGTGGAAAACGGCCTTCAACACGTGAGACGGCCATTATGAGTACCTAGTCATGCCCTTTGGTCTCTGCAATGCTCCTACCGTCTTCCAAGACTTCATCAATGAGATCGTCAGGGATCTCCTTAATCAGTTTCTTATTGTCTATCTGGACGACATAATGATTTTTTCCATATCTCTTCAAGAACATATCGGACACATCAAACAGGTACTATTACGCCTCCGTGAAAATCATCTTTTCGCAAACTGGAAAAATGTAAGTTCCATCAAACTTCTACGGCATTTTTTGGAAATGTATCCAGCTAAAGTAAAGGCAGGTCTGGACTGGCCTCGCCCTACTACTCTTAAGGCCGTACAATGGTTTTTGGGCTTCGCAAATTATTATCGCAGGTTTATTCAGAATTTCTCTACAGTTGCCCCCATTACTGCTTTGACCAAGAAAGATGCGTATCCTGCTTCTTGGCCGCCAGCTGCCATTCAATCCTTCGACCAACTGAAAAGAGCCTTCATGTCTGCCCCCATTCTCATTCACCCGGACCCCAAACTACCATTCACCTTGGAGGTAGACGCATCTGATGTCGGGGCCGGAGCAATCTTATAACAAAGAAGATCACCTCAGGCCAGGCGTCTATTATGACGTAGGGAACAGGGAACTCCTGGTCATCAAGCTTGCTCTCGAAGAGTCGAGACATCTGTTGGAAGATACGGAGGACCCTATCACCATCTTAAACGATCACAAAAATCTGCTCTACATATAGGGTGCCCATCGCCTGGGTGCTCGACAAACCCGCTGGTCGCTTTTTTCCCCTACTTAAATTATATTATTTTTTTCTACCAGGTTCCAAAAATGTTAAAGCTGATGCTCTCTCATGACAGTTCATGGTTGACGATAAGTCAGAGGATCATCTAGAGACAATTCTTCCTTCTAAGTACATTCTCTCCGCCAACACGTTTGCATACTGGACGACATTCTACAAGATCAATCTCGTATCCCTGAGTGTCTCGAAGTCCCAGAGGCCTGCCTTTTCAACTCACAACAATACCGGGGGAAAGTTCTAGAATGGGTAAATTCCTCCAAATCATCTGGACATCCAGGTACCAGAAGAATCATCGATCTTGTGGAACAGACCTTCTGGTGACCTGGCATTGAAAGGTACATTAAAGAATTTGTCTATGCGTAATCGACATGTGATTGAAACAAGACTCCCTGGAGCAAACCACCTGGACTCTTACATCCTCTTCCCATACCGGATTGTCCTTGGAACCATTTGTCTATGGACTTTATACTGTAGTAGAGTTTCCTGTTTCCAAGGGGATGAACAAGATTTTTGTTGTCGTTGATCGCTTTTCCAAGCAAACACACTGTCAAGAGAGAGGGGATTTGGCCCAGGATTAAAGGGGTTACACCCCATTGGTCCACCCTCTACTCTCACCTGGGAAGCAATGGGTTAACTGGACTGGGGTCCAGTAATGTGTTTTTGCCTTGCTTCAGCCATCCAACTGTTTATTCCCCTGTATAAATGTATTGTTTCTGGGCCAGTGTCTGCACCACACACATACTGGGGCTTAAGAGGTTAATAAGCTGCAGTTTAGGAAAATACATTAGGATGCATGGTGTCTTTTCAGAAATATCTGGGCTTCAAAAGGCTTGATTGAAGTTGGGTGTGAAAAGTACATAGGGGGTTTGGTCTATGTTAACACATGTGGCTGGTAGACAGCTAGGACCCAGGCTGGGGCATTGGGTGTGAAATATAGCACCGGTGACAAATGTTCACTACACCGGAGTCCCTGCTTCAAAGCATGTATTGATGGGGGCCAGGGGTGCGGTTACGCAAGGAGATAACAGAATGAGTGACCTTATTAAATATAAGAATATTATGAGATGTTCTCGGCTGAACATGCTAAGAGTTACATATGTGTAACTGGGGGACCGAGCCGCAAATAATGATTACAGACACCTGATGTTTAGCCGGTCCTAAGAGACAGATATTAATATCTCTCTTAATTTTAGTATTACACGGTAATATTTAGTCTCATTGGGAGCGTCATGCGTGACGGAATGTATTAATATGACTCGCATGCCAGTAAGTACTACTGAACGAAGTTATGAAGTTATTTAGATAGGAAAAGCAGTTTTTAAACGTCCTTGGGTGGGAGGAGTTTTACTCTGAGGAAAACTGTCAACCTCACCACTGATTTATGAGAGGGGTTGGGTTTAGGTTGTGTTCAATGGGAAATAATTGTATAAGAACCAGGCTCAGCCTATGGCTATTGTCCTTTATGTCTTCATGGGTCTTCATGTGTCTTCATGTACTGCACCGACACACTTTATTCGAGCAAATACCCAGTATGTACCTGGCAGATACCTGGAATGCGCCGCTCCTCACCTCTAACAAGCCCCGTTGCGTTTGCCTTCCCAGCCTGGGTTCATGCCTGGCTGACGGGCGGCTGATCTGTTAAATGATAATGATTAGGATTAAATAGGCTGCAATGCTTCGCGTGTCTACCAGATGGCATAAATTCATGAATTGTAATGCAGTATATATATATATACTGTGCAGTATTGCAGCCAGCGGGAATAAAATGCTTCAATCCCTGCCTGGAAAATACCTCAATGCACTCGGGCAGAAAACAGTCACAAACCTCAATACACCCGAGTATACCCGAATTCGTGGGACTAGCCGAGCTCGAATAAAGTGTGTCGCCAGTTTATGATCTTCATGTATTGCTGTTTTGTCAATATCTGAAACTGAATTATGGAAGAAATGGCCCATCCTGTATCCTGATGGCTTTCTTGTCCTAACCTTTAAGTAAGTGTCCATATTTTGTCTGTTATTTGTATAATCTCGTGTGTTCACCTTTTTCAAGGAATAAATTATATTTTATCATATCTAAGTCTCGTCCGGTTCAACCCAGTTATATATTTGGTGTGTATTATTATAGCCTGTCTCAAAGCTACCGTCACAGGCTTATAATAAAAGTGGTGGCAGCGGCGGGACTGAACTGGACCTGTATTACAGTGTACGGAGGGATACTGTAATATAGTGGGAACTCGATGGTAATTGCGAGTTCCTGGGACTAAAGATATTGAACACACAGTGTACAACATATAACACAAGATATGGCACCTTTTCACTGTTCCCTTACTTGTGAGAAGCATTGCCTCCAGAACCAAAGTGCTGGCCATCCGTGTGACTGGAGCCGGGCACCGAGACCGGAGGAGTGCATCAAGTCGGAGCGGGGACCAGCAGCCGGCAAGGCTGAGAGAGAGGAAGCGATCGGTGAGCATGAAACCCGGCAGGCTGAGCAAAGATCCACAGCTGCAGCCGCTGAGACTTGTGGAGGGAGCGAGTGGTCTCGGAGACCACAGAAGTCTTGCACCAGGAGAGGTAACGGCTGTTGCGGTGGCCTGTCCATTTTCCCTGAAAGAGCTAGCACTGGTGTGTGCGTTGGGCAAGACGTGGTTCCCGGCGAAGTGGACCCAGTTCATGGCGTTGGTACTGCACCGATCCGCTTACCCCCTCCCAGAGCTCAGCGCTCATGCAACTCCGCTCTGGACTCCGTTGCCCCTTGCTGGGGTTAGTCCACTGGCGGTGGAGAAGCTCCGGAATGAGCCCGGCGCTCGAGCAACTCCACTCTGGACTCCGTTGCCCCTTGCTGGGGTTAGTCCACCGGTGGCAGAGAAGCTCCGGCAGGCGCTGCGGCACTGCCAACAAACGGGCCACAATAATGCCCGGTGCCCAGACCGTGCGCGGTCGGGCAAAGAAGCCCCTCAGGGCCAGCAGTCACGAGCTGCGGACAAGATGACCCAGTTAGCGGCATCCTCCGATGGCTCCCGCCCAGCCAGGGCGACAACTTTTCACGGGATGAGTCCTGGAGAACCTGGCCGGGCTGCATCGGCAACAGCGGCGGAGAGCGGCGGCCATCCACCTGATCCCGGCGGAGAACCGGCGGCGGCGGAGAAAAAGCCGCCACTCCGGCATCCTGCCAGCGGCAATTTTATTTGGGGGGAGGGTTGGGGTGTGTGGGAGGCGGGTGTTTCACATTGTTCGGTGGAGTCGGTGATTCCCAGCGATGACCGGAGCCCCGCAATCCACACCGGCGACCCTGCATCAAAGCCGGGTACTGCTGCGGCAGCTACCCGGGGCTCGCCCATGGCAGCGATGGCGGTGGAAGAGCCGCGATTCTGGAAAAGTGCCGGAGCCCTTTCTGAGTGGGGGGTGGGACAAGGTTTGCGGGAGGGGGTTATTTTACCTGGTTTTGTGGGAGCCGTGTTCCTACACAAAGACCGGGGCCCCTTGTCCTGCACCGTTGTACCTGTACCCAACCCGGGCGCTGTCGCGGCAGCGGCCCATTGCTGCCCAGCCCAGATGGTGCCGGCGGTGGCCACTCCAGTCCCCCTGCAATCGGGACCAATGAAGGCGACGGTCTCTGCAGGGACCAGCGAGGTAAGCCAGACCAAGTCGCAGACTGACCCTGACTTATTTTTCCCTATGACTGTACCACGTTGTTTCACTATAGGGGTGACCGGGAGGTGGCAGGAGATAGGGGTACCAGGGGAGGGGAAGGAAGGGAAGCTTGTAGGGCAGCCAGACTTCCTCATTACCCTTGAGGAGCAGCAAGGGGACTCTCAGTTAAGAGCCCCACTGTTGCAGCCTTGCTATGGGCTGGAGGTATCAGGGGTTGTGGCAAAGTTAGACCACCCCCAGATTACCTGCCAGCCAGGAGCTAAGGTGGGTGCATCTGCACCAGCAACCCTGAGCTCATCCCCGGTAATGGGGAGGCAGTGTCAGGGAGATGGGCTCACTCATGTGTCCCTAGGATCCAGGTTAGGATTAGCTAGGGATAAGCGGAGTGAGGGGAGGCTGCAGGTAGGTAGCCAGCATCAGATCTCAGGGAGAGAATATGGGCTAGTGGTAGCCGGGGAGGGAAAGCAGCAGGTATGGCAGCTAGAGTTCCCCATTACCCTGGCAGAGCCTCAGGGGGTTTCTCAGATCAGCAACCCCCTGTTGCAGCCTAGCTATGGGCTGGGGGTATCATGGGCAGTGGCCAGCTTGTGCCACCCCAGGGATACCTGCCAGACAAGAGCTAAGGCGGTTGCATCTGGAGAGGTGCCTCTGAGCTCATCCCTGGTAAGGGGGAGACAAGGTCAGGGAGGTAGGTGCACTCAGGTAGTTCCAGGGTCTGGGTTAGGATTGCCCAGGGGGGAGAGGAGTGCAGGTGGGCTGCAGGGAGGTAAGCAGCAGGAGTTATCAGCCAGGGCTGAGGTGCTGGGCCTAGGGGAGGCTAGGCAGGGAGACACCATGGAGCAGGGGGAGATAGGAGTTCAGTGGGGTGTTAGGCAGCTGGCAGAAGCTAGGGATGGGCTAGGTAGGCAGAAGGTTCCTTGTTCTGACTGGCCAGGAGTGACCCCCCTGACAGATTCCCCAGGGTTAGCAGAGGAGGGGCTGTGGGTAGATAGGCAGCCAATGAGGAGAGTCAGGGGTATAGCGGAGCAGCTACAGGGGGGCACAGGGCCAGGGCAGGTAGGGTCCCTACAGGATAGTGACATAGCTCTTTCCCAGACTTGGTTGACAGGAAAGCGACAGTCTGTGCTTGATAGCTGGTCTCTTGCTGGTGCAGAGACAGGCCAGTCTCCGGGCAGTGTGCAGCCTGGTCTGCAAAGGGGCCCCTTCTCCATGGACTTGGTTCATCAGGCACTGGGTGGGGGGCAGAGGGAGGCAAAGGAGAATGCCCGGCGGCCACGGTGGAGCCCTGCTCAGCAGGATCTGGACTTCACTATCCACTGTGGCCAGGACAATGTACTGGACAATGCTGGAGGACAATTTTGCCAGGCCAATCCCTCAGGACTTATTGAGTGCTTCAAGGGCGCCAGTGGTGTCCCAGTGCCAGGGAAGGCAGCTGGGGCACCAGGCACCCATTGAGCAGGGGAGCTGTCAAGAGAGAGGGGATTTGGCCTGGGATTAAAGGGGTTACACCCCATTGGGCCACCCTCTACTCTCACCTGGGAAGCAGGGGTTAACTGGACTGGGGTCCAGTAATGTGTTTTTGCCTTGCTTCAGCCATCAGCCAGTTTATTCCCCTGTATAAATGTATTGTTTCTGGGCCAGTGTCTGCACCACACACACACTGGGGCTTAAGGGGTTAATGAGCTGCAGTTTAGGAAAATACATTAGGATGCGTGGTGTCTTTTCAGAAATATCTGGGCTTCTAAAGGCTTGATTGAAGTTGGGTGTGAAAAGTACATAGGGAGTTTGGTCTATGTTAACACATGTGGCTAGTAGACAGCTAGGACCCAGGCTGGGGCATTGGGTGTGAAATATAGCACCGGTGACAAATGTTCACTACACTGGAGTCCCTGCTTCAAAGGATGTATTGATGGGGGCCAGGGGTGCGGTTACGCAAGGAGATATCAGAATGAATGACCTTATTAAATATAAGAATATTATGAGATGTCCTCGGCTGAACATGCTAAGAGTAACATATGTGTAACTGGGGGGCCGAGCCGCAAATAATGATTACAGACACCTGATGTTTAGCCGGTCCTAAGAGACATATATTAATATCTCTCTTAATTTTAGTATTACACGGTAATATTTAGTCTCATTGGGAGCGTCATGCGTGACGGAATGTATTAATATGTCTCACGTGCCAGTAAGTACTACTGAACTGAAGTTATGAAGTTATTTAGATAGGAAAAGCAGTTTTTAAACGTCCTTGGGTGGGAGGAGTTTTACTCTGAGGAAAACTGTCAACCTCACCACTGATTTATGAGAGGGGCTGGGTTTAGGTTGTGTTCAATGGGAAATAATTGTATAAGAACCAGGCTCAGCCTATGGCTATTGTCCTTCATGTCTTCATGGGTCTTCATGTGTCTTCATGTATGATCTTCATGTATTGCTGTGATGTCAACATCTGAAACTGAATTATGGAAGAAATGGCCCATCCTGTAACCTGATGGCTTTCTTGTCCTAACCTTTAAGTAAGTGTCCATATTTTGTCTGTTATTTGTATAATCTCGTGTGTTTACCTTTTTCAAGGAATAAATTATTTTTTATCATATCTAAGTCTCGTCCGGTACAACCCAGTTATATATTTGGTGTGTATTATTATAGCCTGTCTCAAAGTTACCGTCACACACACTTAATTCCTTTGAAAGGTCTTCCCAACTCATCCAAGTTTGCAGATATTTTTGTCTAGGAGATTTTTCGCCTGCATGGGGTACCAAAGACCATCGTCTCCGATCGAGGGTCTCAATTCGTTTCAAGGTTCTGGTGTTCTTTTTCCCAAAAGATGGTCATCTCTTTACATTTTTCTTCAGGGTATCATCCCCGAACCAATGGTCAAACAGAGAGAACTAATCAGTCCTTGGAGCAATACCTGCGTTGTTTCGTCTTGGAAACCCAGGATGACTGGACAGATCTTCTTCCCTGGGCCGAATTCATGCACAAGAGTCTGTGCAGCAGTCCACCCGAGAGTCGCCTTTTTTCATAAACTATGGATTTCACCCATCCCGCCTTCCGATGTCCACATCTTCTTCTGAGGTAACGGCTGCGGATAACAGAATTCAATTTCTACAGGATTCATGGAAAATGATCCAGGAGAATCTTAGGACTGCAACGGCTAGATAGAAACTTCAGGTGGACCATCACCGGTGCAAGATCCTGGAATTTAGTCCAGGAGATAGGATGCGTTTATCATCCAAAAACATACGCCTCAAGGTGCCCACGCTCAAACTGTCACCCAGGTTTCTTGGACCCTATTATGTGCTGGAAAAGGTCAACCCAGTGGCATATCGTCTATGTCTCCCCTCATCCATATGGATTCCCCCAGTATGTCTCCTTGCTGAAACCAGCCATCCAAAATCCTCACTACCCCGATCCTGTCTCCTCTTCAGCTCCTCTCATTGTACAGGGCCAACAGGAGTATGAGGTTCAGTCCATCGTGGATTCCAGGATCTCTAGAGGATCCATACAATATCTGGTCCACTGGAAGGATTTTGGACCGGAGGAACACTCCTGGTTTCCTCACCACCATCTTCACGCTCCCAGACTCGTATGGGCTTTTCATCAGAAATATCCTCTCAAGCCTACCTTGAGACAGCCAGAGGTTGCTCCTGAAGGGGCGTTTACTGTAAGGTTCGGGAGTCACGCCACCCTCGGTGCACTCCCCACTCACCTCCGCTTGCTGCAGAGGCTTCCACCTTCCTTGCTCCCGTTGCTGGTGGGGACATCGCTCCTTCGGGGACTACCTCGCAAACAGCTCTCACACACGCACGCACCCCGCTCCAGGCTTAATGCCTCTTCCTCCAGCTTACATCCTCGTGCCAACTTCGGGGGCACGCGGCGTGCGCACACAATTTGCGTTTGGCGCATACAGGTCCCGCCTTCTCAGACCTTGTCAGGAATCCTCATCCCACCTGATCCCTGCTCCGGATTCACCAACCACAGTCCTCGCTGCTGACGTATCTTCACGCTGCAGGTTACTCATTGGTTACTCTCTTCTACTTATGCTCAGCTGCCCCACTGGCAAATTGGCTGAGCACAATCCTATGTTCCTTTGTGTTCATTGCATCCTAGCTTTGCAGTCTTTTCTTGTCCTACTGTATTGTTCGCAGCTCTCTGTTATTGATCCGACTTGTTTTGGATTCCGCTCTTCTGTACTCCTGACGCCGGCTATCTACTACAATCCGCGCCTCTCCAACCCTAATCTCGGCACTCATATTACGACTATTCTCCTCTCTCCAACCTGGACCCGGCTAATAGTACCTGCAATGATTCAAATCTCTCCAACCCAGACCCCGGCAAGTGTATCAACTATCCGTACCTTTAAAACCCAGACCCGGCTACCTTGACCAACCTACACTCCAGATGCGCCCACGCAATTGTTGGTGGTGTTTACATCCATTCCCAATTCAGCCCCGCGGTCACGCCTTGTTTGTCCCTGTGGGTCCCCGGTGCCCCCACAGCTTTGGAGCCCCTGGTTCTTCCCCACAGGTGTCCCCCGTGGGTCCTCACATGGTCCCCTTGGGTGTCCGGGGGTCCTCGGGTGGTTCCCGTGGGTCCCCGCAGGACTGAGGTACCAATCCTGTATTTTAAAAAAATGAAACATGTCCTACATTTCAATACAACCCCTCCCCCTCCAAAACACATACAGTACAGTTTCCCATTTTGATAAAGCGCCTTGAGGGTGGGAAACGTGTCAGAGGACTCAGTGTTTTTACTCTTTTTGGCTATTATGCCTTAATAAATCAATTTGAACTTTATTTTTGCCTCCAGCCTACTTTCAATACCAGCAGTGCTCACTCCTCTTTTTTCTACAATGCATATTAATTGCATTTTGTGGCTAGTGTTCAATTTATTGAATTGGGGTGTTTAGGTGATTTGGAATGTATTGTGCCTTTTGTGCATTAATGTATTTTGATTAGGGTGTCTATTGAGTTCTATAGTGGCATATCAGGTTGATATTATATGGCGTTTTCTTCCAGGTGGGAGGAGCGCTCAATTCTTGGGATAATAGACAGGGAAAAAAATGGAAGAGATAATAGTGCAGATCAGATACAATAGGTGCAAACAATATCTCTCAAAAGATCACACTCACAATATATAGGTGAATGACAGACGTGTCAGAGACCCTTCTCTCTCTGACTGGAGCCCTGGTATAAAGGATGCCTTCTGATGTTACAAGTGTCAGATCAGTACATCTGATGGGCTAAGGACGTCCGTGCATTGGAGTGTACCTCCCGAGGATGTAAAAAAGAGAGAGCACACAATGGTGTAGTGCATAAGGGTATATTATGGCATAAATTCACACAGGTATTACACTCACATTTGCACATTAGTTACAATCGTTGGAGAGAGCCGTAGGTGACTCGTGGGGGGATGCTGCTCATACAGTCACTTGGTGATCCTTCCGCATACGTATGACCCATGGTTGATAGGGTGGGTGTGTCAGAGAAAGGGGGAGTAAATATATCCCTCATTAAGTCCTTTCTCTGACACCCTCACCCTATCAACCATGGGTCATCCTCTTGTGGTCCACCCAGTTAGATCAGTAGGAGCATTCTGGTTCACAATGTTGCTATGGGATCCGGGTATACAGTGGGGGTCTTACACTCCCCATGACCGTTTTGACTCCTAGAGGCGGTCATTTAAGGTCCACACACTTCTACATCTATACATGTTTAGGGGTTATGAGTATATCCACTATATCAGCACTAAATAGGACAGCTAGGGTACTAATATACTTATACTGCATACTATCAGCAGTAGGGGATGATCCCTACCCATGCCCCGCATGACTGGATCAATATCCATGGCAGTCTGCCTTCATTAATTTTACTGAGTTCAATATGATACTCATTATCACCCCTCGCAATACTATTAACAAGAGGGATGTCTGTGAAACACTTATTGTCTACACAGATCAACTTGGCACATAAAGGGTTAACTTTGGCCCATACCGTAGCTAGGTTTCATCTGAATGATTCCCCTCCCTATGGTGATGATTGGCCTGCATGCGAAGCCACCCCCCCAGGCAGATCTACATAAGACATCAGGGAAGGGGCTGTTTCTCTACCCTTTCCCACCTTGACAAAGCGCAGGTGCGCGAAACGATCGTCGGTGTTTGATGACGTCACACTTGTGACGTCAGCAGTGAGCGCGGAGCAGGGAGGAGTGCCTGAGCAGCAGAGGCCACGAACATCAGGTCGTATACTGCTGAGCCAGACCTGCAATTGTGTTTGCGAGTGATCACGTTGCAGAGCTGTCCTGCTGACATCTTAATATATGCATCTATGATACTTTGTATCCTCATTAAGAGGCTTGTGCGTCGGGACTGTGTGATTTTGTGTGGGGGGAGCCTGTCATCTGGCATTTAAGTCAAGCGACATTATATATCCCCTATGTAAGAAAGCAGTAATGGTGTGCCTCTGTATACTCATGAATCCTGGCAGATACACACTCTAGCTACTAATACTTCGCAGCACATACTCCCTCAGGAAGGGACATCACGTGTTAAGTCCTTTTACAATATTGAAGGTGGACGTGCTATATGTCCTGTTTGTGCTTGTGTTTTTGTGTCATACACACCACACATAGTGTGCTTGATCTGGTACATGCTGCTATTATCTATGTATAGGACTGACAGGATTTAGCAACAGCAATTACAGTTGCTAACTGTGTGTATACAGCGCACTATACAGATTTATACAGCTCATTCCACTCCCTGCACCCACTCCCTGTTTCTTTTAATATTTGTAGAAATCTTTGCATAAATGTTTAATAAAAGTGTTTTTATATTTCACTAAATGGTGTATGGGTTTTTCACCCAGGGATTGAATCTTTCCCAGCCATTTAATAGTATAAGGGAGTGCAAATAGGATCTCTTTTGGGTTACCCTTAACCCTCCCCTGTGTTGACATATGTACCTATTTCCCGTATGCACCCCTTATCTATATGTATATACTCCTCAGACATTTTGGCGAGCGGCAATACCCCTTATTTTATTTTAATTGTTTTATTACCAATATCATGGTCCTTAATTCGGTATTTTGAACTACTGATGGTCATAACTCATCCCATAAATGTCTCATAGGGAGAGAATTTATACCTAGAAATAAATTCTTGTATTAATATGGTTACTACTATTATTAGCATCCACATATTAAACAGAGATATTCCCTATTAACGCTCCTCAAATTTCAAACTAAGCAACCAATGTGGACTTGACTTTGCTACAATCCAAGTTCCTAAAACATGGTACCTCAGCCTGTGCCAAACCAATTGCTTCCATAATCCACTCTATCCTGTCTGCAGGCCATATCCCTAAGACCTGGAAAACTGCGAGAGTTGTCCCAATCTTCAAAAATGGGGACAAAAACACTGTCTCAAACTACAAATCAATCTCTCTTCTCCCAATACACACTTACTCTCATTCATACCTACACTGGCGACACACTTTATTCGAGCTCGGCTAGTCCCACGAATTCGGGTATACCCGGGTGTATTGAGGTTTGTGACTGTTTTCTGCCCGAGTGCATTGAGGTATTTTCAGGCAGGGATTGAAGCATTTTATTCCCGCTGGCTGCAATACTGCACAGTATATATATATATACTGCATTACAATTCATGAATTTATGCCATCTGGTAGACACGCGAAGCATTGCAGCCTATTAAATCCTAATCATTATCATTTAACAGATCAGCCGCCCGTCAGCCAGGCATGAACCCAGGCTGGGAAGGCAAACGCAACGGGGCTTGTCAGAGGTGAGGAGCGGCGCATTCCAGGTATCTGCCAGGTACATACTGGGTATTTGCTCGAATAAAGTGTGTCGGTGCAGTAACTGCCATCTGCCATTTTCTCTGATGCAAATGGTGTCAACCTTTTAGTCATTTAATACTAACTAACCTTAAAACTCGCCCCACAAATCAAGCATCCCAACAGCCTGCACTCATGGCTATTGTCCCACACCCACAGTCACTCCTGGCTTTCACCTCAAACACTCCACTGTAACTATTCTGCTAAAAAAATGTGAAATGCCCTGTATATAATATATACCCTGTTCACTTATGCAATTATATATCCCCTGTCCTATAACTCTATGTCCAGGACATACCCAAAAACGAATAAATGGTTACAAAATGATAAATTTGGCAGATATGATATATCCCTCAACATAGGGACGGCTTGCTACCTGCTTTGCTGTGACATCTGCAAAGGTATTATTATTTTTTACCAGGGGCCTGTCAGCCCTGTTAGTATGGCAGCAACTTTTATTACTGCATGAGCCCTTGGAGTTAACATTGCTATAATAAATTCTGAACCTGCTGTGCATTGTGTATTATTTACAACATATCAAGTTCTGGACCTCTATAGGGATTTCAGAGAGTCCTTCAATAACCTATGTATCTCCCCTCTTTTGTTCATATATTATCTTATATAATTATGTGAACAAAAATAGTTATGAAAACAGGTTGCTTGATATATAGCAAAATTAAACTGGTAAATAGATTTGTATGTGTAGTGACTATAAAAATATTTACTGCTTGTGTTAAAAGAAAAAGCCTGCAGTAGGTCTTTTAACAACTGTGGCATTAACAAAGGAAAACCTGTAAATATAAGTGAAATCCTGAACAAAAGATTTCCTTTTAAAATAGACAAATAATTTTGAACTCTTTGCAAAGTGCTGATCACACGGCCAGCATTAACTTTTAAAGACACTCTGACTTTAAAAAAAATAAATAATAATTTTCAAAACGCTTTTTTTTTTTTTTCTTTCTGGGCAAACAGCCAGTCATTCCAGGCCTTTCACCAGAAACCTCAAAGTACAGATAGCAGACAACGGGTTTCTCTGTCTAATTCATCTTAACTGCCTGATTCATCCTCGCGCAGGGGATTGTAACATTAGTTTAATGTTAAATATGAAGCTTTCCACGCTGTCCTAAAACTGCATTTTGTATGGGCTTTCAAAAATTAAATAACGGGAATATTTCAAATTACTTATAAACATCAAATCTATGCCTACAAGAGCATGCAACATTCTTTCACTCATTCCCCTGAATGCCTTCTGAAAGAAATCTCACATTCCTGCAAACTTCCATCAATACAATTTTATACTATCCCGTTTTAACTATGCCCTCTCTTAAACTAAACAAAATATCTTCAAACATGCAACAGTTATACCATGACTAAAAAAAACCAGCAAGCTTGACCCTCCCTGTCTTGTATGGCTTCTACACTGCTTATTTAACGGAGACAATTCTCACTAAAATAACTGATGACCTCCATGCTGCTAAAGACAGATATCACCACACTCCGCTCACACCACTCAACCTCCCCGCAGCATCTGCCACCACGGACACCCTCCTTTGAAGCGCTATGTACATTATTGGCGTTATATACATATATAATACAATATATTAATTCAAACAGTGTTTGTGATCTCTTACCAGCATTTTTAAACAAAAACATTCCCAAACATATCTTAATCCTGTAGAAATAAAATTGAAATGTGTTATCTTACTGCTTTACGGATAAGAAGACAGTTCTACATTACCTTGTTCTTATAAATAAACTGCTTAAGCACAGAGCTAGTTAAATTTTTTTTATAACTCTCATTTTTATTTGGTATTACAGTGCATACATAATATCACCACCAATTAGCATACGTAACAGAATACACAATTTTGTCATCCAAACAGTGACACTTAGACAAGACATTAGACAGACTTAACGAACCACGGGTAAACCACACCACTAAGACAGACAGGACGGACAAAACTGGGGTGGGACACAGTAGGGTGTTGGGATCAGACCGGGGGAGGGGGGGGACACCTGGAACTGCTACATCTGATCGGAGAAACTGCATTTTGATCTGTGGATTCGCTAGGATTGTTGTGGATGCTTATATTGCTCTACATTCTCTGTCTCTATGTCAACTTCAAGTCGGGTCTGCTCTGTCCAAGGAGAACGCATTTATAGGTATTAGTTCAAAATTGTGGCGGCGTCCACCCCCGGGATGTCTGTTTGGGCCAGCCATGGGGCCCATACTTTTAGAAATTTGGGGCCAGAGTCGTTGATCCAACTCGTCAACTGTTCCATCTGGCAGACATGCCAAATTCTGTTCCTGATTTTGGATATAGTGGGTAATTCCTGTTGTCTCCATACTGCTGCGATCTCATACCTCGTGGCGGTTGCGAAATGCGCAACCAATTTGAGTGTCGCGTTGGACACGCCCTGAGGCCGTCTGCCAACTAGGAACAGCCACGGGTCCAGGGGGACCCCCAAGTTGAGGATCCTCTCTAGCCATTCCCTAATAGATTCCCAAATCGGGACCACCTTCGGGCAAGACCATAGCATATGTTTTAAATCAGCAATTTCCCCGCACTTTTTTGGACAGAGCGGGGAATAGCCCTCGATAAATTTAGATAATTTCAATGGGGTATGGTACCACCGCATTAGGACTTTATATGCGTTCGCCTTTAACATGGCACATATTGAGCTTTTGGTTGCTGCCTGTAATATTTGGTCCCATTCCTCGTCCTCTAGCGTCTCCCCTAAATCTGTCTCCAACTGTCGCATGTATTTCAGTCAGGGGGCGTCAGAAGTCTTCGGACAGATCACCTCCCTATACATCTGTGAAGTTAGTCCCCTTGTGTCCGTCTCTCTGGAACACAGCTGTTCGAAATTTGTCCGTGCTGGACGAACCGGGAATTTATTATAGAATGCCCTGACCTGGAGGAATCTAAATAATTCTGTGTTGGGTAGCTTTTTCTCATCCTTAATCATATCGAACGTCTTGATAAATTTCCTTCCTTCCAGGTCCTTTAATCTTAAATATCCCGCCTGCGTCCATTTTACAAATTTGTCACCTAACAGCCCTGGAGCAAAATCCGGATTCCCCACCAGGAGGGTCATCAAAGACTGCCGTGTGGTCAATTTAGCTGACTCCCAGACCGCTAGCGAGTTCACAATTGCACAGAGTGGCGACCCTATTGATTTCTTACACTGTTTTGGAAGCCAGATCAGGTCATGTAGTTTTACTGGTGCGCAACATTCTGTTTCTAGGGCCACCCATCTTATTTTTGCTGTGTTCGAGTGCCACTGGATAATTTGGCATAATTGCGCTGCCTTATAATATGCCATCAAGCAAGGTACCGATAACCCTCCTCTTATTACTGGCCTTGTCAGTATGTTTTTCGCAATTCGTGGGCTTTTTTTATTCCAAATAAATTGAATAATGTGAGCCTGGAGCATGAGGACCTCAGCCCGAACAAGAGGTATTGGGAGGGCTTGAAACAGATATAGCAATTTAGGCAACAGGTTCATTTTAACGCTGTTGATCCGCCCAAACCATGATATGCCATAGCCCGCCCAAACCCTGAGATCCTCCTTCAGTTTCTTCATCATTCTGGGGAAATTTGCTTTGTATAATGTGTTGTAGTCCTTTGTGATATATACCCCTAAATATTTGATAGCAGAGGGTTGCCATTTAAAATTGAAATTGAGCTCTATCAATTTTTCGACCGGTTTGGATAGACTTGGCCTGGTTAATTTTAAACCCCGACACCAAGCTGAAAGTCCCTAAGATCGCAAAGACGTTGGGCAAGGAGGTGAGGGGATTTGACAATGTCAAGATTACATCATCTGTGTATAACGCTACTTTATGTTTCTGCTCCCCTAAATCTATCCCTGTTATATCTGGGTTTGCTCTGATATGAGCCGCTAGAGGTTCTATGCAGAGAGCAAATAACAACGGTGAAAGTGGGTATCCTTGTCTTGTCCTGCTACGGATGTTAAATACCTCCGAGGGGAAGCCTTGGTGTCGCACCCTTGCAGTGGGACCATTGTAAAGGGCTAGTATTGCCTCTAGGAGGCGCCCCTCGAACCCAAATGCTCCCAGCGTCTCTCTGAGGAAGGGCCAATCAATCCTATCAAAGGCCTTTTCGGCGTCCAGACTCAATAACATAGACGGAATATTTTTCTTTTTTGCCAGATCAATCAAAACTACGATCCGCCTGGTATTGTCTGCCGCCTGCCTGCCCCCAATAAAGGCTACTTGATCCGGAAGGGCCAATCAATCCTATCAAAGGCCTTTTCGGCGTCCAGACTCAATAACATAGACGGAATATTTTTCTTTTTTGCCAGATCAATCAAAACTACGATCCGCCTGGTATTGTCTGCCGCCTGCCTGCCCCCAATAAAGGCTACTTGATCCGGATGAATTAGCTCCGGAAGGACAATGCCCACCCTGTTAGCTATTAATTTTGACAAGATTTTAACGTCTGAATTGATCAGGGATATTGGCCGGCAGCTCTTGACGTCTGCCGGGTCCTTACCGGGTTTGTGGATCACAGAGATAGACGCCTGGAGCATCTGCGCCGGGAGGGGCGCACCTGCTAGAATCCCATTAAATAGAGCCAGCAAGTGGGGAGCCAGAATCTTGACATATTTTTTATAATATAAATTTGAAAATCCGTCTGGTCCAGGGGCTTTAGCGGGTTTAAGGGATTTCATTACCTCTGATACTTCCTCGAGGGTGAAGTCGCCCTGGAGTGCTTCCCTATCCTCCCTGCTCAAGGTAGGTAAATTTGCCTCTTTTTGAAATTTGTTCAGAGTTGCTGCGGTCTTTTGTGTGTGCTGACCTTATCTCCGTCATATAGTGTAGCGTAATAATTCTTAAACACCTCCACTATTTGTCTAGGATCGGAAGTAAGGTCCCCCCCTGAGATTTGATGGATGCTATGCGGAAATTTGGAAGCTTGTTTCGGAGCTTATTGGCTAGTAAGGTATCTGGCTTGTTGGCTTTCTCATAGAATCTGCGCTTTGACCATGCCAACTCCTTCTCGGCCTGAGAGGACAGCACCAGGTTAAGTTTAATTTTAGTGTCGCTCAGTTCTTTCCAAACCAACCTATCCTTATGAATTTTGTGTTTTCGCCTCTTTCGCTGTCTTTCTTTTGCCTGCTATGTTCATCAACACCCCCCTCATGGTAGCTTTATGGGCCTCCCAGAGCGTGGACTGAGCCGTCACACTGCCTTTGTTGTCCTGAAAATATTCTTTGATTCGCTCACCAATTTCGTTTGCAGTTACGGGGCATTTAAGGAGGAGCTCGTTGAGCTTCCAGTTTGCTCTAGGTCTGTCTAAGGCATCTATTGTGCACCGCAGCTCTACCGGTTCATGGTCGGACCACGAGATTCCATGGATCTCTGTGTGCCCTACCACTGGAACCACTCTATTTGATACCAGAAGGTAATCTATCCGACTGTAACGATTGTGTGGGTGGGAAAAAAAAGTATATTCTCGTGCATTGGGATGTTGTTCCCGCCAGATATCTATCAGTTGACAGTCTTGCATGCCTTTATGTATAGTTAGTACGTCCTGTTTGTGGGATGGGTTAGGTCTTGTACATCTGTCTAGGTCAGGGTCTAATGTGCGGTTAAGATCGCCTGCTATAAAGATATGTCCCTTCGCGACATTGTGTAATTTATTAAAGAATTGAGTGAAGAATGCAGAGCTCGTTTCGCATGGGGCGTAGACTGATGCTAATGTCAGAGGTTGACTTTGTATCATCCCCGTAAGGATAATGTATCTACCTTCTGGGTCCGCATAGTATTTATTTATATCTAGCGCTAGGTTATTGTGTGTTAAGATAGCCACCCCTCTTTTCTTTGCCTTGATTGAGGCCAAATAGAATGTTCTGTAATTTTTGTCTAGATATTTCGGGTGATTGGAGCGTGAAAAGTGGGTTTCTTGTAGAAAAATTATATCGGCTTTCAGGCGGTTATATTCTTTAAATGCGATTCTACGTTTAACCGGGCTGTTAAACCCTTTAACATTATGTGTTATCATTATTAACTCATTACTCATCTTGTCTATGGGAATGGTGTGCTCCGTTGGCAGGATCATCTGTGTCATTTTTTGGTCCACATACCCCATCTGCTGCTGGGTATCTGCAGGTCTCCCTCTTCCTGTAGGTTGGTGCGCTATGGGGGGGGAGATACGAAAGGGGGGGAGGGGAACATCTAGACAAACATAAGCAAAACATATAAACAATGATCTCAGAACCTTGGTACCAGTACCCCGGCTGTGAGACCAATGCCCTTGGGTACTCAGTGTAGGCGGCTAGGTACTCCCGCCCCCCTGCCCTCCTCCCTCCCTCACTGAAACACCCTCCCAAGAGACTTTGCTTGGCCTGGTCCTACGTACCTCTCCACTTTCTGTGTCTGTTGATCTCTGTGAGCGGGAGCACCGCACACAGAGCTGAACTGCATCTGGTTATTTAACTACACCGGAATCAAGTATATATTGGTGACATGAGGCCTTTTGATCTCCTTCCTGTTCTCGCTCCCTCCCTCCCCTCTATCTTCCCGTGTGTGTATTGCCTTCTCACCTCTGTCTTTCTCTTATTTAATCTCTTCTCCATCCCTCATCCCTCTCCAGCACTTCTATAGACCATTCTCTTAAGCTAACCTACTCTTGCCTTCCAATATATCACATCCCCCTCCTTTCCCGACGACCTACCTACTCCTCTCTACTTCTCCTCCCTACTCCTCCCCTCTCTGATCTTTCCTCCAACCCATCTACCTACTGCTTCTCTCGTTCTAACCACTTACCCTAAACCCCCTACTTAACCTACTTACCCCATCCTGTCTTGTCCTATTACACTTCCCCCTCCTTGCTTCTCGCCCCACTTCCCCCCCCTCCTCTATGTTGCCCCCATATCTGCGCTACCCGTGCCCCTCTTATCTTCCTCTCTATCTGTTCGCTCCCTCTCTCCGCTGCCCCCCTTTGATCCGTAATAAGTTACGTCCACAAAAGTTTCTTTTAATTTCCTCCGGCGCAGTCCGTGCCGATCCCTGTGTGATGCTCCGTCGCCATCATTTTCCGGCTTCCTGGCCTGTGTGCAGATGTCTGGGGTCTTATCATCTCCCGGTGGTCCCTTCCTCCCGATGGCCATTCCCTTACTTGCCGGCGCTGTTGCTTCCGGCTCTTCAGAATGACGTCACTGCCAGCGTTTCCTCTGGTCCTCGCCACCTCCAAGATGGCCGCTCCGGGTCCCGCCCCTTCCGGTGACGTATTTCCACTGGACGCCATTTTGGATTTGGCAACTCACCGAGGCGGATGCTTCATCTACATCGCTTCCCGCTCAACCCGATCTTCCCGCCTTCCTGGTTCTGCGTTCCACGCTGCCTGTGCTGTCTCCACCATCTTGAGTGCCATGCCACCTCCACGAGGTAAGTCCAATAGATTTTTTAACAGGATCCCAACGTCCCGGGTATGCGACATCCACCATCTACAGTAGAGGCAGCGATTATTCTAACAAAAAACAGTGGCAATTCCCCAAAAGACCCAGGTACACCCAGGTACATTCTGAATACATTTCCTTAAACTAGCCCCAGCATTTTTGCATTGATTAATGGCCTATCAGATTAACAGCGGGGGTCCCTGGCAGTCCCATTCAAACTGAATTGGAATGCCAGGGATCCCTGCTGTGTTAATCCCATGGGTCGTTAGTCAATGCAGAAATGCCTTAAACGTGCCTCAAACTAGCCCAGAACATACCCAGCACATACCCTGAATGTAACCCGGCTAGTTTAAGGCAAATGTTGGAATAAGCGTCTACTGTATGTTAGGGGGAGGTTGCGAAATACAATAGTCCAGGGCAAAGGTGTATATTTCCTAACTTTTTGAACAACGAACTGTCAACTTTATTAGAGTAGAAACTGTGGTGGAACATAGTATTTCTGTGTTTCCTCAGCCTTGAATAGCCCCTTCCTCGGCTGTGCTTCCGACCGTGGTCCAAGATGAGCCCGGGGCCGCCTCCTCCGTCTCGGAGACCGTGGGGGTCAGTCGCAGCCCCAGTTTCTTCAGGAACGCCTCACCTTCTCCTGGGATTTTCATACTGATTGGGCGGCCATTTTTAATCACCATCAGCCTGAGAGGGAGTAGCCATCGGTAGCGGATGGCCTTATCCCTGAGTCGTTTAGTTATGGGCCACAGCTCTCTTCGCCTGGCTAATGTAGTTGGGGCTATGTCTTGGAACACCGCTATTTTAGTGCCCTCGAATTCTTTAAGGGGTGCATTCCTCGCGTGTTACAGCACCGCTTCCCGTGTGTTATAGTGATGGAGCCGCACTATAATATCTCGCGGTTGTTCTGTCGGTTGCGGCTTGGACCGGAGCGCCCGATGGCACCTATCCATTCCCAGTTTATTTTGCGGGGAGTCCGGGCACATATGGGGGAGCCACCGCGCCACGAACTCCTCACAGTCCCACACATTTTCTGGGACTCCTCGTAGACGGACATTATTTCGTCGGTCGCGGTTTTCCGCGTCCTCTTGTCTGTCTTTTAATTCGTTAATTTGTGCCTGAAGGTCCGCTGTTTTTTTTGTATTGCGCAGGCCCACCTTAGCGTTAGCATCCACCTTAACCTCGAGCTCCTGCGTTCTTGCCCCCAGACTCCCTACCTCCTTTCCCAGGGCTCTGATTTTGGCCTACAGCATGGATTTTAAGTCTGTGTATAGTCGTTCGAAATCACAGCGTCTTACAGGTAGGAGACCTTGATCATCACCGGTATCTCCGATTCTGATCCTGTGCGGGAGGTGGGCGCCATTGCTGTCGTGGCTCTGCTCGATTTACCTCCGCCAAAATACCCTGGGAGCCCCTTCTTCTTGGGGGTTTTAGCTATCTTCTTGGACATCCTGGATGTTTAGCTGTTATAAGGTGGTGTTTTTATTAAAGTATTGCCAGTTTTGTTGTTCGTTTTTTTAGAAAAACAGGGAGTGAGGCACGGAGCTATCAGGTTAAGCTTCCATGCTCCTTGCTTCCCCCGAGCTTGTTAATTTTAATGTGAATGCTTCGCATTCTTTAAACTGTAAGGGAGAGGATGTGCCCCTCCTTTTATTAAGATAGAAATACCACAAACAAAAAGAAATGTGTCCGGTTTAAAAAGTATCCGCCTGGCCAGGACGAATAAACCTTTCAAACTATAACCAGGGACAGAGCTGAGTATACTCCCCTTTTGTTGTGAGGTATTCCTCTCTATATTTGGTGTACACCTTTTTTTTAAAAACCTTTTAAAATTTAGATTTCATCATGAGCAACTAATATTCATATTTTTTGTACACACATGATAATCAGCATGACCCACAGTATCTTTCACACAAGAAATCATTCAGGAAATATTCATCAGGGTTACAAACAAACTCTTTTCCATAAGGTAGCGGTGTTTTTTTTTTTTTACAGAGACTTGCACTCTGAGCCCCCACGGGTGAAGCAGCACTTCCCTGCTTCTGACTGATAGTGGCACACTCTGCCAATGACCAAAACCACCACAATTAAAACAGACACCATTATTCTGAGCTATTCTTCCTGATTGATTTCTGAGACCAGCATATGATCTCTGTCTATTCTGCCCTCTGCCTTGTAAATACATTGCCTTATTTATTTTCATGCCGAGAACAACCTTCTGCATATTCGATAAAACGGGTTACAATAATAATCACTAGCTTTCTGAGCAACAAATTCCTCAGGAGTCCGACCAGATTTACACTCGCATTTAAAAACTTGTGCATTCCTAGGCTTCCCTCCAGAGTCATTCTTTCTCATGTAAGCACCCATTAGTAGCTTAAAGAAAAACAGCTAAATTATGACAAATAATTGCAATATTTATATTTACACAATATACAATGGTCGTTCAGCTAGATCAGAGATAACAGTTCAGTCGTGCACAAAATTTTCTGGACTCTAACCAAAAATTCTGTTTAAAAGGGACTCTAACCCAATTCTTCAGTCACAATTTAGGTCTTTTCAATTCCCAGAGGGGGGGGGGGGTGAGACAATGTAAAAATCACATATACTCACTTGCCGCCTCTGTGAATCCCCAACTCTGACACCAAAACTGAAGGAAAACCATTATTCCTCGCCTAGGCTTAAAGCTGAAGGCCCTGTGACTGGATACACCATCTGCACCGTTTGCAGCAGACTTCCCCGGGAAGCTTTCACGCCCTACAACTGTTATCTTTGATCTTTGGTGAACTTTCAGGCCTGGTAGACGAAAGAAATGAAACGTAACGCAAGCCAGGTTTCAAATCCTTTGTCTCAATTTATTACTCATAGGGTAATGACTTTTATACAGAAAAAATAAGATATTAGTTAGAGGCGTAACATAGGCGTAACATAGGCGTAACATAGGCATAACATAGGCGTATCCTAGGTGTGTCTTGGGCGTAGCTTTGATTAGAGATATGATTTAGGGGCAGGACATATTAGTGGCATGATTTTTGGGACATGTCTCTCCCAATACAAGCAATGTCTGAATACATAGCTTATTCATTGTCTGTTATCAAAAGAGACCTTGAGTCTTTAGCAACTATATTACACTATTTTGCTTCTTGCTTAGAACCAGTTTATTGTATTCTAACTAAAACAGCAGGAGACTGTCCATACAAAAAGTATCTTAGCAATATCCTGAGCAGGAAGAAAGGAAATGCAATTTGGCAGAAACTGAGTGCATTTAGGAATTATATTTCAGCAAAAGGCTGACTACAGAATCTTAACTAGTTATGATCAGACAAAATGGAAGCTTAACACAAGTGTAGATTCTGGCCTGACCTACTGGTCCTAACAAACATATACTGTAACATTAATATTTTACAAGATATTAACCACCTTATAGCCCAAATGGGTAGTTAGTAATTGTTCCTATGACTAGGTGTCCACTAAGGAGTTAGTATGTCCTAAAACACACCCCTTGGCTACCAAATAGGCTAGTAAGGTATCCATGACTTAGAAAATCCCTCAGTTCATATATCGGTTAACAATATATATAAACGTATTAAACTATACCCATTTAATAAAATATATTGTGTCCTGTGTTCTGTGTGCTAAAAGATATGAGTCCCTAGTGGAAGTGCTGTGGGCTGGGTGATAATGGTGAAAGATGGGGTTGCAGACTTGCCTAAGACATGCAAAAGAGCATACAGGCATACCCCACATTAACATACGCAATGGGACCGGAGCATGTATGTAAAGCGAAAATGTACTTAAAGTGAAGCACTACTTTTTCCCACTTATCGATGCATGTATTGTACTGCAATCGTCATATACGTGCACAACGGATGTAAATAACGCCTTTGTAACAGGCTCTATAATCTCCCTGCTTGCGCACAGCTTTGGTACAGGGAGGGAGCCGATATTGCTGTTCAGGACGTGCTGACAGGCGCATGCGCGAGCTGCCGTTTGCCTATTGGGCGATATGTACTTACTCGCGAGTGTACTTAAAGTGAGTGTCCTTAAAGCGAGGTATGCCTGTATAGTAATATTTCCATTTGCTATATGCTTTGCTGTGGATGGTTTTTGTCACTTTTTTTACCCACCATAACTTTTTTTACCCACTATATATATATATATATATATATATATATATATATATATATATATATAAACAAAAAGAAGACAGAGAGCGCACGCCCCATAGTGTAATACTGTATATTTAATATAGGGAAGGGGATGGTGGAGGGATTAAAAACACTCACAAAGTATAAGTGAATAAAAAGCAATTTGTGATATAAATAACCACCGAGGCAGGCACCGTCTCGTGACACGTTAGCAGTCCAACAGGAATACTCGAACAATGCACCCGACAGCGTTCGTCCTCTGAATGATCAGTTGAAGTCCTCCACGCAATATGGTATTGGAGTAGGCCTCAATACAGCATCATACACGCTTTGGCCGTAAAGCGTGCATGCGACGTGATGACGTAATGTCATAATGTACGTCCCTGACGCGTTTAGTCACAATAATGCAACTTTATCAAAGGGATTGTTCGTGAACAGTGTTGGCTATACCTATATACTGGAGTGTCTCAAATCTGATTGGTACATCAATTTGTAATAATTCCGCCCTTAAAAAGAGCACAATTATAATTGAAATCTGTATTAATTTAAACTCTAAAAAGAGAGAATAAACAGGACACCCCAACAATTCAATAGTGACATATTACAAACTACCATAATAACAATAACAACATTCAATAATAAAGAAAGACTAAGCAACTGTAAAATGATAAAATAATATTAATTAATATTCATATATGATAAAAAGGCTAAAAATGAAGTACTCCAAATACCTCAATACATGTGTATAGATATACAATTATCATAAATTCATATTGAGTAATAAAACATAAAACCTAGCGATATCAACCCTACATTTTCTATTTTCTGTGTGCATAGACATATATGCACATAATCATGCACAAACACAAATATTGCATGCGCAAATCATACATACAAACAACATGTATGCGCACACAGAAACAAGGTGTGGAAAGTATTGGCTGGACAGGATAAAAATTGATGTATGGGAAAAGAAAAAGAGATGACAGGAAAGAAAAAGAAGGGAAAGGGAGAGGGAAAGAGGGAGGATGGAGGGTGAAAAGAAAAAGGCAGGGCAGAGGGGGGGAGGGAGGCGGGGAGGTGGGGAGTTCCCTTACAGACTTGCTGATTCAGTCAGAGGGAACACCGGGTTCCATCAACAATGCTCTTGATAAATTTGATCTTTCTGTGCATTCTATGCATACATTGGATGTGGATCTGGATGGGGATGCAACTATTATGCATTCTCCATTCAGGCCGATGTCGCTGTTTTCTCCCTATCAATCTAAGGGAGGATACATTCATGCATTCTACAATCTAGTATTAAAAGATTTTGAGTCATTGTGCAAAAAACCTTATAGATTCAATCAGAATCTATCTAAAGGCGAATTGGATGCACTTTGTGATTTGAAGAACAATCGGGACATCGTCATTAGACAGGCTGACACGGGTGGGGGCATTGTCATCCAGGATAGATCGGCCTAATTGTCAGAGGCCCATCGACTCCTGGGTGACACTGCCTCCTATTCCCCCTTGCCAGATGATCCCACATCACGGTTTCAGGTGATTTTCAAACAACACCTGACTTCAGCCTTGGAAGAGGGTGTTTTAACAAAATATGAATTTAAATTTCTTTATTCTGATCACCCCCGCACTCCTATATTTTATCATTTGCCCAAAGTCCACAAGTCCCTGGTGGATCCCCCTGGAAGACCTATTATCTCGGGGATTGAGTCGATGACATCTGGCCTATCCCAATATGTTGATTATTATCTTCAACCCTTTATAGCAAAGCTCATGGTCACATATTCGGGATACGCTACATGTCATCGACTCAATCTCCAAGTTTAAATGGAAGCCCAGTTATTTATGGGCGACATGTAACGTGTCATCATTGTACACGTCCATAGATCATTCCAGGGGGATCAAAGCCATTGACTTCTGGCTGAGCATGGATTCCTTTATTCCCCCCATTCACAAGAATTTTTTATTGGAAAGTATTATGTTTATACTAACTCACAATTATTTTTCTTTTGAGGATTCTTTTTATTTGAAAATCTGTGGAACGGCCATAGGTACGAGGTTTGCCCCCAGCCATGCCAATCTCTTCATGGGATATTGGGAGGAAACATCTGTCTGGCAAAATTTGGAGCTGGGGGCCGGCCTCGTATACTATGGCCGCTTCATCGATGATATTATTATTATTTGGGAGGGTGATGTCACAGTTTTTTCCGATGTCCTGGGTTCCTTGAATCATAATGATGGGTTTGAAATTTACATTCGACATTAGTCCTAAATCTGTGGTTTTTCTGGATCTTGTTTTAACCTCAGACCAAGAGGGTAACATCATTACTACCACACATTTCAAATCCGTCGCAGTTAACAATTACGTTCATGCATCTAGTAATCATCATGCACAATGGCTCAAAAGCATTCCCCTGGGACAGTTTCATCGTCTTAAAAGAAACTGTTCCAGGGAAAGTGACTTTATATGTCAATCGAAAGATCTGAGCAATAATTTTTGTTGAAGGGATATGATCCCGGTCTTGTTTGTGACTCTTTCAGCAAGGTGAGGGCCTCTGATAGATCTACATCACTTAGAAAATGCTCCACTAATAAACATATAAGCTACAACACTCTTAGGAGTGGATCAGTCAATACTGATGGGGTTTCAAGGTTTATTACCACCTTTAACCAATCCTATAGATCCATGCAGGGTATTCTTAATACCCACTGGAGCATCTTAAAGTGCGATCCACATTTAGGCAACATACTTCCAGAGAAAATACCTATTGTCTATAGGAAGGCACAAAACATTAAGAATACTCTAGCTCCGAGTAAATTGAGACCTACTGCTGCAGCTGCCAGTGCCACATCTCTGGGCCAAATGGGTAACCATAGATGTGGTAGGGGCCGCTGCATCACGTGTAAACACCTAACTACCAAATCGGAGTTTGTCTCCCTTCAGAAGAGTGTACGATATGATGTTAAGGGCAGTATTAACTGCCTGAGTACATTCGTTGTCTATCTCTTGCAATGTGGTTGTGGCCTTCAATATGTTGGCCGCACCACTCGATCCCTTAGCACTAGGTTCCTGGAGCACAGGAGGAATGTGATCAATGGTGTTACTAACCATAGTCTACCTAAACATTTTACTTGTATACATCACAAGGATCCTGATTCCTTGACCATTATGGGTATTGAGCACATTCCTCCTTCTGCTCTAGGAGGAGATCGTTTTAAATCTTTGTGTCGAAGAGAGAAATTTTGGATCAAGCGGTTGGGGACACTCACCCCCGGTGGTCTAAATAAATGTCTGGATACCAGCACTCTGGTATGAGCCTGTAGGTTCGGTTCTGGTTCTGTGCCCTCTGTTTTACTCCCTGTAATTTCTGTACATCCCCATCCCCTCTATTTGCGTTCTCTGTCCCCCTTATTTATTTCTGTTTACTCCCCATTTTCTTTCTAATTCTTCCCCTTCCCTTTCCCCTTTTTATTATTTTTTCTCCCCCTCCTTTCCCCCCCTTTTTCCCCCTTTAACTCCCCACCCCCCTCCCTCCCCCCTCTCCCCTGCCTTTTTCTTTTCACCCCCATCCTCCCTCTTTCCCTCTCCCTTTCCCTTCTTTTTCTTTCCTGTCATCTCTTTTTCTTTTCCCATACATCAATTTGTATCCTGTCCAGCCAATACTTTCCACACCTTGTTTCTGTGTGCGCATACATGTTGTTTGTATGTATGATTTGCGCATGCAATATTTGTGTTTGTGCATGATTATGTGCATATATGTCTATGCACACAGAAAATAGAAAATTTAGGGTTGATATCGCTAGGTTTTATGTTTTAATACTCAATATGAATTTATGATAATTGTATATCGATACACATGTATTGAGGTATTTGAAGTACTTAATTTTTAGCCTTTTTTATCATATATGAATATTAATTAATATTATTTTATTATTTTACAGTGGCTTAGTCTTTCTTTATTATTGAATGTTGTTATTGTTATTATTGTAGTTTGTAATATGTCACTATTAAATTGTTGGGGTGTCCTGTTTATTCTCTCTTTTTAGAGTTTAAATTAATACAGATTTCAATTATAATTGTGCTCTTTTTAAGGGCGGAATTATTACAAATTGATGTACCAATCAGATTTGAGACACTCCAGTATATATGTATAGCCAACACTGTTCACGAACAGTCCCTTTGATAAAGTTGCATTATTGCGACGAAACATGTCAGGGACGTACATTACGACATTACGTCATCACGTCGCATGCACGCTTTACGGCCAAAGCATGTATGATGCTGTATTGAGGCCTACTCCAATACCTCATTGCGTGGGGGACTTCAACTGATCATTCAGAGTACGTACGCTGTCGGGTGCATTGTTCGAGTATTCCTGTTGGACTGCTAACGTGTCACGAGACGGTGCCTGCCTCGGTGGTGATTTATATCACAAATTGCTTTTTATTCACTTATACTTTGTGAGTGTTTTTAATCCCTCCACCATCCCCTTAACTATATTAAATGTACAGTATTACAATATGGGGCGTGCGCTCTCTGTCTTCTTTTTGTTCTTATACAGTACAGTAGATCCTGTATTGGAATTGGTTCTTCCAATTGAGAGCTGCCGTGGACCCCTGGATTCTGTACATTGTCCTGCTTCACCTATCAGGACTTAATCTAGGGTTTGGACATTTACACTCGGACTATTCATTATTTAATTATTATAATATGTATGTGCATGTATATTACTCATGTATGTATTAGAGTGTATATTCTAGTTTGTTATTATTATATTATTTTATATCTAGTAGTAATCATTTATTATAGGATTGTTTGTATTTTGTATTATTGCAATTGGTAGGATCACATTATTTTACACTAGTTTCACGAGTGGCACTACTTTATACACTCTTTTTCTTGCATATATATATATATATATATATATATATATATATATATATATATATATATAAATATATATATATATGAGAAAAGAAGAAAACAAAGAGGCGCACACCTAGTGTATTAACGTTATAAAATATATTTCAGGAACATATACTCAATCAAATGCCCACTCACAAAGGTATGGTAAAAACAAGCATGTATGAGATTGGCTCTCATTTGCCAACAACGCAGTCCTCAAGGCACGCCACGAGGTCCCAGCGTTCTCCTGTGTCGCTCCTCCGCATGTACCGGAAACGGAACCTTTTCCCCATGAGTATCCGGCAATGGTATACCTCCGGATACAAATAGTTCAAAAGTTCTTATATGCCAGTATAGAGTATGCCCAATATGACCCGCGGGAGACTCAGGAGCTCACACCCAGCTGCAATAGTATTCATTATGTGAGGGTCAGCCACACGGTTAGACCACGCCCTACGCGTTTCGTCATCAAAAATGACTTCATCAGGGGTAAGGGACTTCATCTCATACATGGTTGTTTTTACCATACCTTGAGTGGGCATTTGATTGAGTACATGTTCCTGAAATATATTTTATAACGTTAATACACTAGGTGTGCGCCTGTTTGTTTTCTTCTTTTCACAGATTTTTGTTAGGGATTGGTGATCCTTCCAAACGGGCTGCAGACCCCAGTGTGGATCAATCATTGGAACTGGACTCTGTCTCTCCATTTGGTTCCTTTAAAACCTTTTTTATTCATTAATTAAATCATTTTATTGTTATGCTATTTTTATAATATTTTGTTTTAGTTTCTTAGGGATTAGAAGATATTGTCATATATGCTATCAGCAACCACTATACCACCCCGTTAGGTATCATTGAATTAGCCTATAGCAAAATAGTTCTTTATTGTTATTATCAGCCAGATATTCAGGATAATATACAGGCGCTACTTCATATGTTCTTTTTTGTTGTGTTGGACTTTCGCTCACAAAGACCGGACAGTTATCCCTGTTTTTTTGGGACCTATTGCCAGTGCAGTGGGTGTTGCGCGGTTGGTGAGAAAGCTGACCCGGAAACTCCCCATGTACCGTGACTGACAAGGTTAACCCGGAAGCTCTCTATGGTGAGAGTCACGCTCGAACAGCAAGGAGGTGTTTGATTCCTGTCCTCGATACACGGAAGATCATCTACAACGGGTTCTTCCTGCCTAGCAACACAACGGCTTTCTACCTGGAGCTGCTATCCAGTTCCTGCATCATTTGTTGGCGATTGAGATTTTATCTCATACATGCGATTATCCCTTCTCCGTTTGTGAGTGTAAAGTTCATAATTTATCCAGTCCCTTATAAAATTGTTAACCTTACTACACTATGAGTGCGCCTGTTTTCTGTTTTTTTCTCCTCTATATATATATATATATATATATATATATATATATATATATATATTTTTTTTTTTAAATTGCTATGAAAGCCGACTTTGCTTATATTGCAGAAAACTGGAAGGTGTGTAACTGGGCGCTCCTGATGAGTGACCAACAGTGCTATTGGCCACTGAAGC